>NC_043970.1:25752146-25982146 GCF_902148855.1 Sphaeramia orbicularis | reverse complement strand
ATTTTATGTTACATTTTAATGTTACATAACTTTATAATAGACTCATCTTACTGGTCATCACATTAATTATGTTCATTTACAGTTCTATTAAGTCAGAATGCGTCAGAGTTGTCACTGTAAATGACTTAGTGGATAATCTGGACTTCCTACTCTTCTGTGCATCAGAGTGTATGAAGACATTGCTCTACCACCTAATGACACAGTTTCATCTTAGACATAATGTGTCTGCAGTCAACAGAGCACTAATAACATTATGTGTGTCAGGTTTTGCTCATTGTTTGTTGCAACTCAGGAACATACAATAATTATTTAGCTAATCAGAAAGAGCATGATAAATAAATCTAATTTCTAATACCATTATACTCTACAACAATATTTGGTGTTGCTGAAAAATACTCATAGAAGTTATAACGATAAGTATTTTTACCCTCCATGTAACACGTATGCTCTGTGATGTCATTGGCTGGAGGACTACATCCATGGGTGGTCCATCAGGAGCTGATAGGACACAGACAAAATGTCAGTATTTACAGTTTTTTAAACAAAAACAGGAGGAAAGATACATGTGAAAATCATAGAAATCTGTGTGTAGTAGAGAAAACAGGTGCTTACGTGCTTCCTCTGTGCTGATAGTGAGCTCTTTGCTGGGAAGGCTCCGGCCGATCTTATTGTAGGAGTACATGCGGATGCTGTAAACACAGGCTGGGTGAAGCTCTACAATGTTGGCCTGGTTGTTAGTGGGTGAGATGTTCCTGGTTGTGTACATGTGATCCCAAGAGTCTGTCAAAGAGGGAAATAAATAATCAGTGCTTTTACATTTTTAGATATTGAGACACCTAGCATGCAAAGCTTAAGTTCTGAAAACGTACCTGACTTGTTCTTGTACTCGATGTCATAGCTGGTGATGATGCTGTTGCCATCAAACCTTTGGATCCAGCGCAGGTTCATGCTCCTGTCCTTCACCTCCCTCACCTCCAACTCAGGAGGATCAGGTGGTTCTGTGTTAGAGAGAAAAGAGGAGGTGAGAGGCCTTCATCAGCAATGCCTAATTTTACTGAATTATTATAAACATAAAGAGGAGGGCTTTATAGATAGTGATAACATGGGAAATGATTTGGTAAATTCGCTCTAAAAGACCTTAACAGCCACCAGTGACCAAAAGCATTAACTGATCTAAAATGTTTAATAACTTTTGAACTTCTAATCCTATCAATATATTGAAATAATTCACATAAAATGCAGTTTCTCAGCATCACATAAGATCCATCTGGATATTCAGAGTTTCCATACTGAACGTCAACCATCTTCTGCAACACTGATTCACCAGTAAAACCCACGTAGTTTGACAAATGACAGTTTTGTTTTTAATGTTATCGTATTTTACTGAAAAAGTCACTTTTTCTTCAGTTATTTCTGTTTTGATATAATAGCTGTTGAATTTACTCTACAAACATCTACATGATCAGTAAATTAAATATTATAATATCCCTGATTTTCAGTGTAAAATGAAGAGAGTAATATTATAACAAATGGTGAAAAACCACTCAGGAAAGGTTAAATGTGGAGGAAAATTAAAAAAAAAAAAAAAACTCACTTGGAAGTTACCACAAAAATAATTCTGGGTCTTTAAGGGCTAAGCTTTTAAGAACATTTACATGATCAGTAAACTAAATATAGGAAAATACCTGCTTTTCACTGTAAAATGCAGAGAATAATATTATAATAAATGGTGATAAATCACTGAAAAATTATTAGATGTAGAGAAAAATTCATTAGGAAGTTGCCACAAAAATAGTTATCTGTGTTTCATGGTTAAAGAAAGTGTTTGACAGTTGTACGGTATGAGGTAAAGATACCTTGCACAGTGAGCTGGATGAGCCCTCGACCTTCTCCATAGGAGTTGATGGCATGACAGGAGAAGAAAACAGAATCTCCTCGCTCAGCCGGATTCAACTGTGAAAGTAAAGACAAACACACTGAGGTTATAATCTGCCAGAAAATATACAGAAAGCACACAGCAGATATCTAATCCATCATCTAATGCATCTAATCCGCTAAAACATGCTGCAAAAGTCTCACTGAATCTTATCTGGAAGAGAAAAACTAAGACTAGACTTCATTGTACTGATGGGCAAAGCTTTATTAATATGGCACAAGTTCAAATAAATTATTCTGTCAAATGCTGCTGCTACAGAAGAAAATGATTTTATTCTTGTTTAATAAACACTTACGGACAGTACATCTTTAATTTTTCAGCATTAGTTACTAGTATTTTGTTCCATTATTTAAACCCAACTAAGTCTAATTCAATGCCCCTTGTTAGCTTTTTGTACAACAAACTTACAAATACCTCTCAGATCATTATTTACTCTCCTGCATTAAAAATTTGCACACTTTGGGAGTGATTTTGATTTTGCTCTGCATTATATAACATATTAAATCATTCCATAGCATCAGAATTTAAAAGCAATGGATTAGTATGATCACAGTGACAACCAGCCTTATTAGTAATGGTTTGTTTTTTGGAGTAAAATAAAAGTTGAAACACTGTATGGCCTTATTTTGTTTACAAAGCTGCAGTCACTAGGTGTTTCATTCTCATCAGTCCTTTGTATTGTGTTTATAGCGTCTGACATCTGTCAGTTGTATTGTGAAGGGACTATTTGTGAATTTTCCGTCTGCTTGATGTTATATTCTGTATCTGACCTTTAGGGTAGAGATCACTTCATCCCCCTTCTTGTTGATGGTGATAGAGTAGCGAGGGTTTCTCTCAGCGTCAATGACGGTGTCCCCTCTCTCCCAGCGGATGATGATTGGCTGCTCACCCCGTGCTGTACAGTTCAGCTCCTTCGTCTGGCCCTTCCTCGCCATGGTGGTGTTGGGGTGGCTGGTGATCATGGCAGGAACTGAGCAGAATCACATGCACATGTCAGTGTGACGAATAGCATTATATGGAGTAATGAGACGAGGGAACAGGGATGTGATATTAGAAACCGAGGATATATTACAGATGTATAGACATCTCTATTTCTACCCTTGGTTCTACATTTTCATTTCACGCTTCAAGCCCCGCTGGCCCTCTTACTCTACCTCCTCCCTACCTGCTTTTTCCTCTTCTTTCCTACTACTGCATCTCTTCCTTCTTTTACTCACACATAGATTATTGATTGCAGAGGTTCCTGCGGTTTTGTTTTCATAACTAATTCATCAGGCCTTTTCTCATCCAAACATTCAGAAGCAAACCTTCAGACAGCCGGAACACATCAATCAATACCAAAGATACACCCAGATAAGGATGTGCAGGCCAAAGTCAAGGTTTTGTTAGGTTCAGTGAGCTGCACTAGCCTGGGGCAAAACTGCATTTTACTGTAGAAGCGCTGATTCCCCCCAAAAGCTAAATCTTAGCTCTGTCCTCTGGTTGTACAATCCAGGAGACGTGGACAAAGTTAAGAACGGGACTGTGTTCAAGCCAAACACAGAATGATTGACACTTACTCTTGACAGTGAGGATCATGCTTTTACTGATGTCTGAGCCCACTCCGTTGGAGGCCTGACAGAGGTAGTACCCTCGGTCATCTTCAAGCACGTGTCGGATTAGCAAAGAGCCATTTGACATGATCTGGATTCGACCAGTTAGAGGGACCGGGTGGTACTGCTGAGGGTTTCCAACACCTGAAGGATGCAAACATTAGACAAATTGCACTGTGTTCATTTTTTTTTCTCATGGGGTCATGTGCATGTGCTGTTGTTGGGGTAGTGTGATATTTTACCTTTAGCATGTTTCCACATGACTTTTGGAGGTGGGTAACCCTCCACAGAGCAGTTGAGGACTCCTGCCTTACCATAGATACAATCCTGGTTGTTGGGCTGCACCACAAAACGTGGTGGCACTGTTAAAAAAAACAAAAAAGTAAAAAAGTGAAACCCTGGAAGAGTAGCTTGATAAATATGAAATCACAATGGAAATTACAATTACATTTTATTGTGCATTGTAGAATGTATGATGAATAAAATGTCTTTTTAACCTCTTACAATGTTTTTAATCTAAGATGAGATTTATTTTTGTAAAGATAACTTTTATACAACATTTAACTAATGTAATGAGTTAAGTTGGGACCTTATTGAGTTCTGTGTTTAGAATGGGGAACTATGCAAACACTCACTTCCACTTCATTTGTAGATTATTTAGAAAAGGCTTTCTGATAAAGAATTGATGTGACAGGATGGAATGTTCTGTTGTTAGGTATTTAAGACACACATTCAACTACTGACAATACGGAGCTAGAAAAAGTTACCCACAAACCTGGAGAAGTTTTTATTGGCAGTGCTAGGTGAAGTCCAAACATAATCCAAGTATCACACTAATACATGTGCAATGCTAAATTCCCTCTGCAACTTAGCTGTCACATATGATCTGACCTAATTTATCTCCACTATGCGATTATCCCTCCTCTCATTCGCTCACCGGTAACAATCAACTGTCTTTCCCAGCTGACGGTGGCGGCGGCGTTGCTGGCGAGGCAGGTATAGTTCCCGTTGTGCTTCAGTGTCACCTTGGAGATTTGCAGGGAGCTCATGAACTCTTTGGTCTCTATTGCAACGCCAGAGGCGGAGCCTGGCACTATGAGCTGGCCGTCTTTGTGCCAGGTGATGCGTATGGGCATGTCCCCAGATGACACCACACAGGCAATGTACATGAGCTTTCCCACAGAGGTAGAAGGGATATCGAAGGGCTGGATGAGCGGCGGCACTGAGGGAGAGGAAGAGCAGAGTCAGTGGAATAAAGACGGCGATAGACATCGAAGAGTGGCAGTGTGGCCATCTCAAGCAATGCTGAGAAAAAGAGAAGGTCATTGGCCACTGGGCTCCTCTTCTCTGCCCCCCCTTCAGTCCCCATCTCCTGCAGCCCATAATAGCTGCTCTGGTTAGAGTCCAATTGGCAGAAGGAAGTCATTCCGTTGCCATAGTAATGGAGGTTGGGGTGGGGGTACTACAGCTGAGACATCTGGGGGATTTAATCTAGGCTTCATTATTATTCATCTAATTAAATCAGAGACACACTCACACTCAGGCACATGCACACACCCTTAAACACCTCTGCAGCTGCCCTGCTACCATCATTACCCCACTCATAGATGAAACAAAACACAGAGGCACACATAAATCTATCTGAAAAACACCATCTACCTCTGTCATACGCAGCTTTACTGTAAAGATGACCTGACAAATCAGAACACTGGTGTGAAGTTATCCAATAACAGGATAACATCTACATCTTTAGATAAAATCTATAAACACATCAAGGTTATTTACTAAACTGACAAGCTGTTGAAGAATTACCAGAATTACCAAAGCCCTCTAGTGTTACTTCTACAGCTGCAAGGGGAGATTGTAAAGGTGACTTGGAAAGAAAAACATATAAATTCATATGCATTTCACATTTGTCTTTAGTAAATGTACAATAAATCGTATTGACTGTCCATCAGCTGTCAGTTGAATTCATTTTACATGGTGTACCTGAAGTATTAGCTAATTGGTTAGCTAGCAAGCAGTGAAATAATTATTGAAGTGTGACTTATTTTCACCCAGCAAGCTAAAACTAGCATAAGTACTAAAAATGGTTAAACTAAAAGACAGTTAGCTAAATATAGGAATAGAAACTACACCACTTTACAGAATAATTAGTGTTTCATATGCTAAGCTAAAGGTAATAAATACTAAAAGGGTTAACAAACAGTACAAATTAGCTAAATGTAATGATAAATAAACAGCTTAAATAATAAGATAATGGTAATGGTTCAAATTTTATGACAACTATTGTAACAATAGACACCAATAAATACTATTAAAGAAGGTTTATAGTCCATCTCTGCAGAAAATACTAGGTAAAAAAAATTTGAGTGTCATTGTGCTCAGGGGATGGAGCAGAAAAAACAGCTGGAAGATAAGATAAGTTTTGGTAGCAGTAATGAAAAGAGAAGTCCTAGAGAAGTGTGCACTGTGACACAGAGCACATTGTTATTTGGATCGATGAGACTGGTGTATTTTACGTCTAAACATTGCCTGCTGGACGTCTTTACATCTGAATGTGACTTTGCACTCACCTTTGACAGTGACGTGGACAGTCTGGTTGATTGACACCTGGGGCTGGATCAGAACGCTGCACAAGTAGGTGCCCTCGTCGGCGCCCTTCTGAACGTCCGTCAGCCTCAGGGTGCCATTCTCAAACACCACTTGACGATGATTATCAGGCAGCTGCATGCCGTCCTTCAGCCACTTGATGGAGTAATATGGGTAGCCAATCACACGGCATGTGATGTAGGTGTTCCTGCCTGCCACTGCAGTGATGTCCCGCATGGGTCTGATTCGGGGTGGACCTGGAGACACAGGGAAGAGAGGGAGGGGATGGAGGGGGGAGGCAGAGAGAGACACAGAGGACGGAGAGAGGGGCAGATGAGGTGAGGGAGGTCATGGCAGAGTCAGGGAGCAGCCACGGAGACAGGAGGTGAGGAGATAAAGGTTGAGGGATAGAGTGATTGGGGCAAGTTGACAGGTGGAGAGGGAGGTTAGTTGTGCTCCCTTTACTAAAATCTGATTGAGGATATTTGTGGATTTTAGCCTACTTAGATAGTCTTTATCTAAATGTGTAATTCTAATTTTAACTTCTAAACAATCAGTTTCTAAAACATATGCAAAGTGGCCTATGCCCAATCCCACTGTCAAAATAAAATGTTAACACAATGTACGTATCTGCAAACCACGGATACAGAAAATCTCAATGTAATACTTATTTTTCTGATAATTTTTCTCTAAAGTCACATACATATCTTTAATCACATCTTTGTATACATTCTCTGTATTATTGAGGCATCTCAAAAACAAGTGTTTTTCAATATTTGCTCACTGTAATCTTTGGCTTTTGCACTTGGAGTTTTATCTTACATTCATCTCCTGAAGGAAGGTGGGTTTATTCATCATTATGTGGCAGAATGTTGCTCACCAAAAATCAACACTTAAGGGGTAAACCTGCAAGTCACATTAAAATCATCGCAAACATTTTGGTGCCAATTGTGTTTTAGTATAAAACAATTACACCATCCCATAAATTCACAATCGAAAGTAGATTTTTAGAGAAGGAGGAATCAATTAGTGCCCTGCAGATAAAGCTTAGCAAATAACAACATCTGCATATTCATATTTTGATGTTTTTTTCTGGAATGGTGTCAGTTTCTTATAAAAAATTTTTGGCAAGTGAACTTTTTGTGGAAATGCTGTTCATCTTGTAGTATAATTGATAGTGTTTTAAAACCCTAATTAAGTACTAAACCTAACCATTAAAATTCTTTACATGTACTTTCTGTTGAGAAGTGCCCTGAACAGGTAAACACTCTGTTAATCTACATATAGAAATGTCACTAAGAAACGTTTTTATGATTCAGATACATTGACATTATACATATCTGTGCTTTGCAGAAATGTACCATGTTAACATTTTGCCTCTCTCTCTAGCTTTGTGTGTTTGTATAGAATCAGGTGTAGAGTGCATTTATATTGAAAAGCAGACAGGCACCTCTTACGTTTATGCGCGCTTGGTACTCGGCGCTACCGGCCGAGTTGCGTGCGACGCAACGATACACTCCTCCATCCCGAATGAGCGGGCTGCTGACGTTGACGTGCGACACGGTCAGGCCATCTGAGAGGGTGTACTGGCTGGTCTTGTAGGTGGAGTCTCGCACTACGGGCTCGTCGTCCAAAGTCCAGGTGATGGAAGGGGGCGGGGCTCCTTTGGCGGCGCACATGAGGGAGAACGGCTCACCCGGGTTCACCACCCGCTCGCTGAAGGAAGACACGATACGAGGAGTACCATCTGAGGGGAAAGACGGAAAGAGTGTAAAGATAAAGACTAGAACTAGCATCACATTTTCCGAAATACACCAACTTACTAACGAAAATTAGATTTTACCAAAGATTATTCAACTACAGACAACATCTGGTTTAAAGCTCATGTTTCAGCTGCTCTGACAAATCTGTTAAAATAGATTTGTACCTTGCTTAGATTTGGTCAGGTCAATCAGGCATTTATCTATTTCAATATGGTTTGATTCAAAGAGAGGAAAAGCAGTTTTATAAACATCAGAGATGGTGCAGTTGATGTGAAACAGTCTTTTTTTATGAATCAAACTAAACAGCAAATTTTCTCAAAAAGTTCAAACATCTGCACTTCACTTATAGACTTGTTCGCCATACTTTTAATAGGATTTGATAAGTTTCATTGATCATATCATTAGTTGTAGGTCCATCTAAGTGTGTCCTTTCCCACTCTTTGATTGGAAAATGAAAATAAATGAAACAGATTTTTGTGTGTGAAATGTAGATGTATCTGACTATACTGTAAAGCTCCCATTCATATCAACAGTTCAAATCAGAGGTAATGCCTATCATTTGCTTATGGAGGGGTGTTATATAATACCTGCCACATCCTTGTACATGTTTACTTCTCTCACTGTCTGTCTACGTACCCTCTAGCAGAATAATGGAAAAGTCCTGAGCAGTGTGGCCCTTTCGGGAGGCGAAGCACTGGTAAGCCCCAGAATGAAACTTCTGTGCCGCAGTGATCTGCAGCGTGTCGTTGTGTTGCCCCTGGATGGAGATGTGCTGGTCGGGGACGATGGGCTCGGTGTTTCTGTACCAGGTGATGGTGTATTCTGGGGAACCCTCCACAGAGCAGGTGAAGAAGAGTGTGCTGCTGATGCCTGTTTTCAGATTCTTTGGGGACAGTGTCACTCGTAGGGGGTCTAAGAGAAGATCGAAAATATTAGTTAGCATTTATCTGGACAAATAACCAGTCATTCAAAATAAATATTTTCATTCTAAAATTTCAATCATTTCTAAAAAAAACTGCCCAATACATTAACTTATCGTCTTTAAAAATCTGTCTTATATTATTTTTTATTCTCTATGTATTGTATAATATAACTGTAATCCCTATTTCATAATAACCTTTTTAGTCCTACTATTGGAGTAAGTTGAAAAACACTTGTGCACTCAGACTAAGTGACATTTTGTCAGGTTAATGAATAATAATAAAAATGCTTCCTAATTCTACCTAATTCTAATTGTGATGTGATACCAGATTTCTCCTCTTGTCTGAAAATGACAAAACTGGATTGAAAACATGACTCATGGGTCCATAAATACAGTAGACATTTACAATCACAGAGAGTGAGAGAGCGCAGGCACAATCAGCAGTGGTGACTCAATCAGTTCGACGCACTCATTAAAAAAGCAGCTGGAGATATCTCTTCACATCTCTGTCCACTTGTGTGTAAGTGTGTCTGTGCGTGTGTGTTTTTGTGTGTGAGCGAGAGCGAGTGTATGTATATGTGTATGTGCAAATGTCAGTGAGCAATAAGGCAGCTGGTGGTGTGCTGGGGGGCATCGCTGTGCCTCCCAACCCCCCCTCACCCTGTCAGAGTCACAGAGTGTGCTGCCATGATGTGCCCACTGGCAAAGCCTACCGCCTTGCTATTCTCCCCTCTGTCTCGCCTTCTCCGCTCTTTGTTTCTTTGTATACTTCATACAATGTCCATTTATCTCCCCCTCTTATTATCGTGTTATTACATTGTAGACAATGTCATTCTTGTAGTGTCTGTATATCTGATTGTCCCCTCTGTGACCCTTCATCTTTATCTTTGTCATCCTCACCCTCCTCCTCTCTGATGGTGAATGGTGCTGGCAGCTGTGTTAAGGATCCAGTCTCAGTGAATTACTGCCCTGTCTTCCTTTTTGAGACCTGATATGACAGGGCATCATACAGCTCACACACATGTTTGCTACTGACACACTCTAGGTGAGACTTATATGTTCGCCTCAAACCAAAAGCAAAGGAGTTTCTCTCCATGTGCCAGCTTGGTTCAGTGAGAGGACAGCGTGGGAGTCTGTCAGGTTGTTAGTGAATGTGTAGGCTCACACACCTATAACGTGAAGCTGTCCAGACACCTCTTTTGAGCCAAAGCTGTTGGTGACCTCGCATGCGTAGCTGCCGCTGTCTTCCTGCCTCAGGTCACTGATCGTCAGCCCTGTCAAGCGCCGTGTCCAGCGGGCATCTGAGGGCAGGGGACGACCATCTTTCAGCCAGCGCACAGTGGGGCTGGGGTAACCTCCTGCTATGCAGGGGAGCTCAATACTCTGGCCTGCATACACCTCCCCTGCTTGGAAACTGTCCAGGATGGTGGGTGAGGACTCATTGGGGTCTGAAAAACAGAGGAAAGATTAGATTTTATCAAGAGAAAAAGAAATATCAAAGGAGCTTTAGTTTATCAGACAGATGCTCACCCATTACGGAGAGCCTGGCTCCATTGCTTTGGCGTGTCTCGCCGCTGTACTTATGTTTGGTAATGCACCGGTATGTGGAGAGGGCATCCTCCTTCTGAACGTCAGAGATGTAAAGAGCCCCGAAGGAGGTCAGTGAGAACCTGTTACCTGTGGAGGACACATTCAGAAAGAGTAACATTAATTCCTCAGAAGCAAACATCCAGTAAAACCTGAACAGAGATGATCATTCTGGTACAAATCCATTGTGCACATTGCAAAACCGTATTGTGCTAAGAACAAACAGCTGCCTGAACAGTTGGCACTACCTGCCTCATAATGTTGCTTTCCAGAACCTGGCACATTTTCAAGGCCTGGAGGACACGCAGCGGTCACTTACACCACCAACAGACAGAGGAGAGACAGGCTGACTGTCCCCCACATACGATGGAATACACCACTATAGAAACCACAAACTATGGAAAGTGATGAATGAAGAGATAAAGGCAAGGTTGTGGAGTGGCACTATGTGATGTGATGTGATGTGATGGATGGATGGATGGATCAAAGCTACAAGCTGCCAGCTTGACGGGCTGGGTTTCTGTACACCTGCAGATTTACTCGCATCAATATTTTATTTCTGTGCTCTGCATTTGTTGGGGTCTCGCAGGTTGAGCAGGTAGAATGTAGGCAGCAGTTATGGACTGTGCATATGTTTGCATGGAATAGACTGTATGACCTGAGAGGAGGCACAGGCTGCAATTTCACAGCTGCCTTTGTTTGTCCCCCAGAATGAAGCCTTACAGGATAATGAGCACTTTAAGACTGCTACTCCCACAACACCAACGACTCGCCTGTCACAACACTCTGACACAGGCAAAGAGGGAGGGGGAGAGAGAGAGAGAAAGAGAGAGGGAGAGAGAGAGAGAGAGAGAAAGAGAGTCAGCTGGATCTGTCAAAGCCACACTTTCTGACTTAAGCAAGGGTCTGAATTCATCCCATCTGCAGCAACACCTCTGAAACAACACTGATTAATTTAATTATTTTCATCTCTCTCTGTCCATCTAAAGTAAGTGGCTCATTCACAGAACAGGTCAATCTTTAGACTAATCTTCATTCCCCTTCTGTCTCTCGTTCTGTCTCTTTCTCTCTCTCTCTGCCTCTCGCTCTCAGTCTCTAAGCAGAGTGGCAGACAGAGTAAAATATTAATTACTAAATCACTGTGCTCCCTCAGCTTTTATTCATGCTGACTTGACTAGATAACGAGAAACAGAGCCAATGTGCATTTCACACACAGACACACACACACACACACACGCACAGACAGCTGCAGCAAAACATGCATCCATGCTGGCGCCAAGAGCAGAAAAGCCTGCAGTTGTTGTTTAATTGTGCCACTTTATACTATCAAGTAATCTGTGCCAGGTGATCATTTTATTTGCCAAGGTCATACAGTCCTGCAGTTTGTCCTCTTACTTAAACAATGCCTTTTCTTGGTGTACAAACAAATCTGCATGGTATGTTTTTTGTTGTTTTTTTTTTTTTTCTTTTTTAAAATTCCATGAAATGCAAAGACTCTAACCTATCTATTACAAATGTCACGAATTGTACAATATTCATGACTCCTCTTCCTGTTACAACAATGAAACCAGTGAACTCTGCCAGTCACACTGCTTCACAACAATGATTTAGTTCAGAATTTTCTTTATGAAAAAAAAAAAAAAAACATAGTCTGTGAAATGGAGATTTATTATAGGACACAAAGTGTAAATGTTATCTGATGCACATTTTGTTTTCTGTTACATAGTAAAGTACCAACCTAAAAGGACCCATTAGAAGCACTCATGGATACTGAAAAAAATCTCTGCAGGAACCATTTAGAGGTTAAAGTATTTTTATCAAATATAAATGCTTCTATAAAGAGCCCTTTCACCCAGAAAGAAGCATGTTTGAAAGAAGCTTGCCTTGAGGATGGCAGACATTGTTAGATCTTGTTTGGTCGAAGACACAAGGCGATGCATTCAGTGAATAAATTGTGCAAAAATGGCCCAAGAATCCAACAGAAGGGAAACACGCAGTGGAGACCTTCTTGAATCTGTATTTATATGCTAAATAAGGAGTATATTTAATAGACAACATATATTAAAAAATTAATGAGGATTTCTGAGTGTGTTATACGTGATTAAAAACATATTAATAGGTATCTCTAATTAACTATGTAAAATCTGACATTTGTACATTTGTAGAAAAACAAGATTATTTCCCTTGTAAAAAACAAATAAAATAATTATTTATTTATAAGGTCATTTCAATTATCCATGACATTTTTGTACTTGCTTTTACAATTTTCAGATGCGCACACACTCTGCAGCATCAATTCAAGGTTATTATGTTATTTTAGTCCCATATGTACTGTCCCTTATGCTTTAGATAGCACTGATTCGCATATATAATTCACACTATAAATGGTATGAAAAAAAAAGAGAGAGAGAGAAGCAAATGAGTGAGGCCCATGAGCAAAGCACTTTAATCCCATCCTTGACTGCTTTGTGGCTTCACCTGGCAACTCTGGTGAATGTGTATAATCTAAATATACTCTATAGTGTGACAATATGCATTGCACACATTAATCATAGTACATGTCCTTAGCAAACCTTTCGTGAGTAATAGATGTTTGACTTAATTTTATTTTTTAATCCGACAAAATGCCCCTGGCCTGGCAGTCTCACAACACACCAGACTTGCTACGATGACAAATTCAAAGTGGAGGAGAGAAAAGGGAAAATAATGGAAGTATAAATGTGCAAGAAAGAAAAAGAAAAAAGGAAAGCATGACACTGAGTCTATAAATAGGATATATACTGTAGCCTGTTTGGGTCTAAGTGTGTGTGTGTGTGTGTGTGTGTGTGTGTGTGTGTGTGTGTGCGTGCGCGCGAGTTAGTAGCAGCCTCATTTTCTCACATGCAAATGAAGGCGTCGGCGCAAAGATAACGAGGCCCATATTTCCACCTCCTCAGTGGGGCCATTATTTATTGATGTTCTGCATCTTTCCCCCTCCCTCCCTCTCTCACGCTTTCTTCTTCCTCTCCCTGTTGCTAGGGTCTTCTCACTGCCATCCTGTTTAGATTTCGGCATTAGCAATTATTAAAGCACAGTGTGTTTACAATCGCCAATGATGAAGCATTAAGGTTGTTAATGCCACTGTGGTGTGTGACGGCTAAAGCATAACAGAAGAATCACGGTGGGAAGTGAAATTAATAAAAAAATAACATCAGTGTGAAGTTACTAAATATAGATGCAAGTAGGCTTTGTAACCAATCACAAATATTTGATAGAAATACACACTTTTTTGGTTCAATTTGCTCACATTTCCAGTTCCGTAGACATTTTATGAGACTTTTGACCTCAAAATAAGAAAGATGAGATTTATTTATTGAGATTTTTCTATGAACATTTTTTAAAGTTTCAGAATAAACTGGTAATGAAGTAAGTCTAATACTGTCAGCAAGCTATTAAATCCTTTTTGTGTGTTATTTATGAACACTTCTATGTGTAGTTCTAAAATGAGCTCAAACTTTTCTACTCTCAACAGGAATCAAATTTAGATCTTGGATGTAAATCTGACCTACATGCCTTAGAGGGGCAAAGTTCCACACTATCTGGACTACTCTATTTAAGGATACAACATTTTCCCCTTCTTATAAGAAATTGGCAGTGACCTGTCTCATTGGAGCTGTTGGTTTCCTAATTTATTTATGTCTATAATATATATATTAATTCATTTCAGATTCAAAGGTTGTGGAGGTGCTGGAGGTCATCCCAGTTCACCACAGGTCATACAGCACTGAGTAAAGGTCAAAGGCCAACAGTAGGTTTGCTGGTTTAATAAAGTTCTAATGACCACATAAGCATTTTTCACTCCGTTTTAAGATTTAATGAATGGGAACAGCAGTACAAACAAAAGTTTCAGGGAAAAAAATGCTTCTAAACCAAAGCGTTAGTATTTAGTGTGACCACTTAATATGTCTTCACCCATTTTGTTCAAACAATAAGAGATTTATTGTATTATTTTCTGTTGTTTTATACCAGGTTTCATTCAACACATGTCAGATATTTCCAATTCTTTGTGTTGCATCTTGTCATGGAGTCAGGAGTCACACTACATAGTGACTTTAACCTTTCCAACATATTTAGTTAAATTTTTTGTGTGTGTCTTTTAAGGTAGTGCACACATTCCCTGTATTTTCTTAGTTGCATATATATTATTAATATATTCTATTAAATTTCAGAGATGGAAAGATCTTTCAGTCAGTTTTCTTTTTTGTACAACTACTAAAAATATTGAGTTTATTGCTCTTGGTAAAATACTGGTGCTCCCATGAGGTTTCACAGTATGGACCCCATATCTAATCAGTTCGGAAAAGGCTAATGAGCTATCGAACCTGCATTCTGTTTTTCCTCCTGGCAGATCACTGCAATTTGATCCCCTGAGTCTTCATCCTACTCATCACTGGTGATGGTCAAAGACAGAGCTTCCTTGCCTTTAAGGGGTTTCCCAGTGAAATGAAGGTTAGTCTATTTTCACTGCTTATTACGGAGACTAGAAGTAAACATAATAAGAAAAGCAGCAGAGGGTCAGAGGTTTAACTCCTCCACAAGCTGCAGCCAGACAACAATAATCCTCAGATAGATGCCTACAGCGCAACATTAAAGAGTTGAGCTCTAAAGTTAGATGCTCAGAAGGAAATTTACTTATTTAAACAGTTATTCCTTGGCATTTATTCTTCCAATTTACAACTTGTTGTTTTATGGCAGTTGGTATTCAGCTTTTAGGTCCATTACCGACTTTATAACCTTCATAAAGTGTTCATCTATACATGTTTTATTTCCATAAAGGGAAAGGTGTTTAGTGTTCTTTTTGTATCCTAAATGTCTACTCATAATTATTTACATTACATTAATTGTTTGGTCTGTAAAATATCAGAAAATACTGAAAAGTCTTCCCTAAGATGACATGCATGAGGTTTTCAAAGATGCTCAGTCACAGAAGAGGAATAAGACCTGAACCCAGCGATTAATTTAATAGTTGCCAACAAATCGTCTTAATTGATGCAATTCTAATGATAGAGCATTCTTTAAAGCTAATCTAATATTCATTTTTTGACACGTAATATATAAAAAAAAATGTGTTTGAGCAGGTTACTGTGTGAATTCAACAAGATAGAAACTATAGAAAGATGTGACAACAAAATAACTTGATGAAATGTGACTCTTATGATAAATAATACGTAACACACATAGATTTGATTCTTTTCTGACTTGAGTTCCCTTTTTTTCCCCAAAAAATTATCTGTATTTTAATACCCACAAAAGACTGTTGCAACAATAACACAATCACAAAAATTAACATACAAAGTTCTGTTTAGTTAAGTTGTAATATGGTGGAAAAAAATACAATCTGTGCACAATCACAGGCTGATTTTAAGTAACAAAACAATATAGTTTAGAATTGCATTGTGTACCTTTTCTGCTCTCAACAGCAAGTTGCGGAGAAAATTTTGAAAGACAGTGAGAAAAGAGAGGGGAGGAGGAGGGGATCAAAGACTTGTGACTGTCACCAAAAGAAGAAGAAAGAAAGGAAAGAAAAAAAAAAAACAGAGCGTATTCTGGAGATATTCTCTGCGGTGCTGGAATATGCTTGGTGCTCACAAATGCAGACATGCTCCTCACACACACAGAAACACCTACCAGACTTAAAAATAGGACAAAAAATATTTCCCTGCTGGAAGGAAAAATAATAAACTATGCTTTAAAATTAGCTCCATGGAGTCAGTGAATGGCAGTAGTCCAGTTTTGCACTCAGAAGAATGTGTTAGAGCAGAAAATCAGCATCGTTGGACTGAATGACTTGACTCAGACAGGAATGAGTGGACAAAAGGAGGAGAAACAACAGACAGAAAAACTGTGGAGGAGATGAGTCCATTTCTGTGTGCTCCCCTTTATGCAAAAAGGGGAGTTGCATTTGTATTCAAAGCGAGAGCCCACTCCACCCTCCCTTTACTCTCTCCCCTCTCTCCACTGTGTACATTAAAAGCCCGAGTAGATGCAGGTGTCAGCCAATTAAATATATACACTTCCCTGGCTTTTATTCTGCGACACACTTACTTAACATCTATGAATGGTGCCCTCTTAACTCCTTTCAATTCATATTCAAAGCAAGTTTTATTGGCACAACTGATGTGTTACAACTAATTGTGCAATGGCAGCCCACCCCGCTGCATCTCCTTCATAAAAGCGACTTTGTTAACCCGACCAAACTGTTCAGCTCAGGAAGAGCACGAGTCACGCTGCCAGTTACCCTGCATGAGCAAAATCTGAATCCCAGCGTTCAATTCACTTTGTCTCTCTTAAGCTGGACATTTTTAAAAGGAAGCGAGATACAGGACATTGGAGGAGGGGAAGAAGAAGAAGAAAAAGAAGATGAAGAAGAAGAAGAAGGAGCTAGCGTTCTGTCATGTTTTCATTAAAAAGCCACGCTTCACTGTCTCATCCTAACTGCGGTCCCTTTTCCTAACCAATTCTGACTCCTTACCTCACCCTTCAATCATGCCCTCCCTCTGCCCATACACTCTACACTCATCGTGAGTAAAGAGGATCTCAGAAAGTTGAAGCGACAGAGGTGAAGAGCTGATAAAGGTGGAGGTGGAGGCAGAGGTAAAGGGAATAAGACAGAGTGGACACCGAAATAGAGAGAGTCCAGCAGCTTCCACAGCGATGGGACCATGTCTCTTCTGCTTCACTGACTGCTCTGTCCCAATTTGCCCTGTGTGACTTTAAACAGTAAACACTGGGGGAGGGGACGACGTGGCGGCATTGAGGGGAGGCTGTCTACTGAGGGGCTGAATGGACAGTCAGTCGGGGACCCACATAAAACCGTTGGTATGCAAAAGACGACATTTGCGTAGATATAACTCAACGCAACACTGCAGAGATGCCATGTTCCAGCCCATAAAGCCATCCTAACCAGACAGGCAGACGATGCTGCATAAAGCTAAATGGACCGTCTCAGATAGACGGAGTGCTGAGGAGATTAAGCATCAGTAGAAACATCAGAGGAAACGAGGGATGGAGGGAAAGAGGGTGGGAGGATAGGAGAGAGAGAGAGAGAGAGAGAGAGAGGGAGAGAAATGGGGAGAGATGTAGAAATAGGACTCCATTATTCATGACGTGTGTTTCATGTGCTTGGTGACATCTGGGACAGCAGTGATAATGAGAGTCCCAGGAGAGAGAAACTACATGTACACACACATACACACAGCTACACATCCCGATACACCACACTGTAAGCGTGCCACCATGGTCCAAACACCTACCCTCAACTGGATATCCCATTACTTAATATTGAACTTTTACAGGAAAACGCAGTAAACCTCAAACACTGCTCAAAAAATGTCCCTGTGTAAAAGAGAACATCCATTTTTGAAGCGCTCATCCTCTTGACTTGTTTTGATTTAGCTGCAGATAACAGACAGAGCTGGATATATGGTGCATGTCTGCTATCATATGTTTGTCTGTGTGTGTCTGTGTGTGTGTTATGTGTGATGCGGTGTACTCCAGCTTAGCCCATGGCCCGGGGCAGTGAGCTGCATTAGCGGCACTGAGTGAGCTGCCTGGTCCCTCCCTATTAGAGTGCTGGTGGCAGAGGAGTGTCACTGCCCAGCATGGCAAGAGAGACAGAGTGAGCGAGAGAGAGCGAGAGCGAGAGAGAGAGCGAGAGAGAGAGAGAGAGGAGAGAGAGAGAGAGAGAGAGAGAGAGAGAGAGAGAGAGAGAGAGAGAGAGAGAGAGAGAGAGAGAGAGAGAGAGAGAGAGAGAGAGGAGAGAGAGAGAGGAGAGAGAGAGAGAGAGAGAGGAGAGAGAGAGAGAGAGAGAGAGAGAGAGGGCTTAACTACTGCACAAACACACACATATAGACTTATGGTGTTTACCAGAAAGGACAGTCAAAATCCCGAACAGCACGTCAAATGGCCACAAATACACTCAGCATTACAATTTCACATTTACCAAAATTAAATAACAGAAGTTATGCTATGCAGATTTTCACTTACTTAAATTCAAGATTTTTTCAGATCTCTATCCATTTAAAATCAGATTTATTTCAAGTTGTGCTGGGGCTGAACTTCAGTGATGCACTCGATATGATAAATGGTGACTTTTTACAGCAGCTTTATGTTTTTCTGCAACCCTCTTTAAGACATTTCAAGGGCTAAAATTTAATTAGTGATTTTTACACTTTTCAAGGAATCCACAGAAGCCCTGAGGATGATCCAAAACATCATCATCCTCAGTGTGATCAGTAATATCCAGCTAGACTTTACTGTTGCTGTCAAAAGATTTTGTGAAGCCAAGAGAATGAGGTGTGTAAAACCTTTATAGAGACAGTGATCACTGATCTGAAAATGGTTTAAAGGAAAAGAGAACGGCCTCTGAATAATAACAGTCATTGGGGGAGTTTGTCACACTGAAGGACTGAGCTGCATCTGTAACATGTTTCTATTATCTACAGCTCACAGTTCGTACCTAAAGGTGAGTGAAAGGTGTGTGGACACAGAGGATAAAAACACTGGTCAACAATGATTTTGATACTGATATAAAGGAAGTACTTGATTTGACCTGAATCAGGTACACTGATTCCAAATCTGAAATTAGATCTTCTCCAGCATATCAGTATGTTGGGCTACACACAAGTAAATATGTAGCTATTTGCAGGATAACAAGCCAGGATCTTAGTTCAATCAGTTATAGCTGATCAAAACTGGAAAGCTTGAATTTTCATTGGAGCTCATTGGTAATCCTGTATTCCTCTCTAAGTTCAGCTCTGAAGACTTAACAGTGTGTGATTTGCGAATGCAAGTGGTGCAAAATTTTCTGGGCATTGTTACAACAACTATGATCAACTAGTTGAGGATGTGCTAAAAGCAGATGAACGGATGGATTACATAATGTCAATCTTTACTTCCTCCTGTTGGACCTTGACCTTTTCCCCTACTAATACGATTTCATCAAGATATTTCTAAAATGGAAACCAGGCACAGAGGGCCCTTCATTCTTACCATGATGTTGATTACAGTTGGTTCCTACAACAGGAAATAGTGAGAGACAGTAGCCACTTTTACACAGACATCCCGGAAAAAAGGTGAAATGGTAATCCCATCTTTTTTCCACCAATGACTGATTTCCACAGCAAAGCCAACAGAGGTGAGACAGGCTGGGCTTTTACACAGCGGCCCTGCGTTCTGGAATCACAGGGGCGGTGCCACACCGCAGTATATAGTGTGACATATAACTTGCGAGCATAGCGGTGTTGCTATCCTCTCCAGAGTCTTTCACTGTTCCACAAATGTTAGCATGGATAGAGTCCTCCACCCGAAGTGACAACAGCTCACGGGTCTCAGCATCTCCCCAGTTCAACATCTTTCTGGTCGTGTTGATATGTTTGTTTACTCATTTTTAAATCCCTACCTGCGCGGGGGTCGCACACGCAATACATCATCAAAACAACACCTTGGTTGTGGAATGAGAGGTTCCAGAATCATTCCAGAATCATGATTCCACTTTTATCACTGCTCTGTTATGACCTCCACAGGCGTTACAGAGCCGTGACAGAGGTGGGACCAAGTGATCCCGCCATTTTGTTTACACAGACGTCGTTCTGGAACGAAGGCGATTATTCCTGTAACAGAAGTGCTGTGTAAAAAGGGCTAGTGTCTCAAACATTTTGGAACAATTTTGGTCCAAGCTGATGGGCTCTGATACCTAGGTTTCTTCTTCATTAAACTTGATCTTCATATCTATAACTAAATATATAACACGCATTATTCTCAGATTATGAATACACAATAAAAGACACTAGATTAGAGGATGTGTTTTTACATGTTCACAGAACTTCTGATTTCAGATTTGGAATCAGCATGCCTAATTTAGTCAACATCAGTCGTTTTTCCTCCAGTTGAAGATGAAAAGTTTTGTTTTGTTCTTGTGAGGTGTAAGTGTTGATTTTTAGATTTAGATGAGTCCTGTTTTATTTAAGAATGAAGGTCCTGCACATGTACGCATCCTGGTGTGAATTTACAGATCTGTGAGTGCACCTTGCCCACTGCCCCGTCTGTTATTATCTCCAGTATATTCATCATTACCTTTTTAAAGCCTCCTTTGAAAATAAATCATATGAGATACCTGTCTTTTTGCAAATGGATGATGCATGTTGGAGTTATTTCTTCACTGCTGAACTATGTCCATCTCTTGCAGCTTCTTGTGACTTGTTCTTCATGGAGCTGAATCATTTCATTTTAAAACAGCATGTAGAGTATGTTCATGATGAACCCGACAGATGCAAATCACTTTTCTATTTGTTTCCCTTAAATTACAATTCACTCTAGCTATTTTTATCCAGTTACTGCCAGTTTTGTCGAATTACTGACTAAGGTTCCGTGAGAAGAAACAATTGATATGCTTTCACCATATTAAGTCTGTGATTTGTTTACACATGACATTTACTACGTACATGCTAATTCACAGAACAAGCGAAAACTGAAATGCATCACAGTTTATAATGTCAGACTGCAAAAAAGTCTTCTATCACATTCACTCTCTGTCTCAGCGCCTTCACCGTTCTGCCCAGTGCAGTCAGTCAGGGTCCTGAAATGTTGATCTGGCGTTTATGTGTGTTAGGACAGCTAATCGTGAGTCGGATCAATAGGTCTGATTGAGAGGTCATGTAGGAACATGACATGACCAGTGATCCTCTTTGATCGCTGGTCATGTCTCCTCATGGTCTCTGGACAAGCAGCTGCATTCATTTCCTTTTCAGCTCTCAGAAATAAAACAGACATTTCCTAAAATACAATCAGCTCAGTCAGAATTACAGTTATTATTATGATTTTTAAGTCAAAATAATACCAAAATATTACCTTAAACTGACAAATTAAGAATTGATACATACAGAAGTGGATTAAAATGAAAAAGAGTCATAATGACAAGGAGAAATGGATAAGCTGATGGGGGGTGGGGGGGCAAATCAGGGAAGCAAATCGGAACTGTACTTCTCGTCACTGCAGCGAGCTGTTGAGTAAATAAGCATTTCCTTAAATGCAATTTCTTAGCAGATCCAGTTGTAATCGCCTTGCACTAATCCCTCTTTCACTAGCCTAAACAAAAGAGTAGAAAGGAAGCAAGAAAAAAGGGGTAAACCCTCTTTACCCAAATCCTATTTCTTAACCTGATCCAGGACATATAAACCCTAACTCTTATTCTCTAAGCCTTGACTCAAGCCTTTCTCCTTTCACTTTTCTTAACGGAGCTGAATGTGGTTAAAAGTGAAAACTTGGAAATGAAACGTGGAAATTAATGGTTGTGAAGCAGAAATTAATCAATCACATAGGATGAAATACTGAAAATAAAATTGATTATGATGCAGTCACTGGGATTGATGAGACAAACAAATTGGGGTAAATGACTTACATTTTTATACGCTTTAAAGGACACTTTCAACTAGTTTATTAATTCTGCTTGACATTGACACTTTTTGCCAATTTCAGCAGCACAGTGTTATATCGGTCCAAAAAAGACAAGATACAAAAACTTCTCCATCTTTTAAAGGTACAGGATTAAAATTTGTCACCCCAAACCCAGCTTCCCAAACTGACTTTTTTCCTTCCCAGTTGTTTTCTTCTCACACAGCCTGGTTTTCAGGGTGAAACAGTGGCCAGATTTCTGTCAGAGTGATGTGCTCACAGGGGCTTTCCCATCTCTCCCTCTTACACTGATTGACACTGATACACTGATGCACTGGAAACATGCTCATACGTATGTGTGTGTGTGTGTGTGTGTGTGTGTTTGATTGAGACACAAAGAGAGAAAGGCAGGGGGAGAGCAGCAATGATAGTGTGTGTACATTTCTGTGTTAAGTGCACGTGAGCAGGCGTGTGTAGTAGTGTGTAAATAGTCAATAACAGCCGACACTTGTCAGCCCTCTGCTCTGTACACACAAAGCCTGTGGTTGGGCCATTGTTGAACTCCGCCTCTCCGTACCCCCCCTACACTTCCCTAACTGGGCCTCTCAAGCAGAGATAATTATGCCTATTGTGCCCCTTGCACACACAGAAAACACACACACTCACATACACACACACACACACTTGTTTGTGCTAATTAACACACCCACCCACGTGCCTACTCAACCTAACTTAGTAAAAGATGGCTGCCAGCAACCCATCTGTTCCTGCCCTGCTCCCAGTCGCTCTCAGCACACAGGGGCAAATGTGAGAGGGGCAAAAATAAGCAGAGAAAGTCAAACACAAACACTCAGATATGCTTGTCATGATTAGGAAATTTTAGTTCAGCTTCTGTTCATTTATTGCTACTAGTGTAATCCAAGCCTGACAATAGTTTATTTACAAACAAAACCAAGAACACAATCCAGCTATTTGGCAATGAAAACAGGAATGTGTTTTGTTGCCTTTTAGACAAGGCACTGGGAGCAAAAATTGCACACGGCAGATTTTACATAAATAATTTAAATACACTACGCCTTTTTCTGAAATTTTGGCTGCGACAATATTATTTTCATTGTCATTTAATCTCTCACTTATTTACTATTAATGAAATGTCGGAAAAATGTCAGTTTATTGAAATAAAGAATAGTGAAAGTATTCACATTCAAGAAGCTGTAGTCAGAGAAGTATTAATTACATGATTATCATTGTACAATATATGGACAAAATTAGATGCAGGGATGCAGGGATACATCACGCCTGCAGTGTCCTGTTGATCTGAAATATTATCATGATAAAAATGTTCATGTCAGTTGTTGTAAATAATTACAACCATAAATGTCACATAAATATTTCTTCTAAGTTTTAAGGCTGATTTTTCGTAATGAATGAGAGTTGAAGAAATCATATGGTTACATGTGATTTAAATGATTATTTATGGTCAGAACGTGACAAATGTTCCAGAAATAAAACATTTACAACAAAAAACAGCAATGAGTCTGATTAAGTAAAAACAAGTATTGTATAAGCTTAAGTGACAATGTAGACAAAAATCTACCTTAAAGACACAATCAAATAACTATTGCAATAATGTTTATATAATATAATGGTATTATAACATTTGTCATTATGATTTTGTAGCCCAGCTCCCTATTAACAATGAAACACCTAAATTCGTTGGTCCATATCACATATTGCAGATTAATTTTAAAACTAATAGATTAATTGTTGCATATCTAAGAAAAAAAATACTGACGAGTACCAAAAAATGTTAAGCAACTCAGATGATGTCATTAAAAGTCCACAAGTCAAATATTACATAGTGGAAAAGAGAGTGGAAATGGTGATGAAACATTTCTGACACTTTTATCCAGCTGTTTTTACAGCTGAATAGAGGTAATTATCACGATTATGCAAATATAATTGCAGTTTTCTGAAATATTTGTGAGGTGATTATGTAATAGGGATCTACAAGCAAAGAAATAAAAACTGCAGAGCTGGTGGGAGATATCTAAATTTTCACATTTTTATGTGGTTTTGTGACTCCTGAAGGAGATCATTTCACCAAAGCTGTTCATTGAGAAGCACTAGTGTTAGTGCCATATGTTTGCATGTGTATACACATAATAGTTGCACCCTCATCTGCATGATTTAGTCTGTAATGCCCCCCCCATGCCCTGCTGTGTGCCACATGGGACAGAGGTGGGAGGAGAGGAAGGATGAGTGAGGGAAAGATGGTGTGAGACTGAAAGGAGGGAGAGAGGGGTGGGGGGGTAGGGGTGGGGGTGTGACAGTCGATGGGGTTGTGTTCAATGAACCCTGGGGACGCCACGTGCTCCCTGTCCTCCTCTGTCACAGTGCGTCCTGCACTGAGGCAGCCAGAGCACAACAGGACAGCCATCACACAGCAGAGAGGAGCGCAGCCTTAATGTATCCTGAGTTAATGTTTAATGAGTGCTCCATATTCAGGCAGGTTGATGTGAAATCTGAAAATGGCTTTATTGTGTTACTTTCGAGGGCAGACAAAGGGAAATGGGTGCGTGAAAGGGGCAGTCTTGTATATTTATACACTTAAAGGTGAATGTGTGTGTCATGACTGTGTTTACAAGAGCCAGCGAGTCCCAGACAAGTGTATCTATTAATGTATTCCTGCTCTGAGTGCACAAACACAGATTTACAAACAGACATCGTGTCCTAACACACCACTGCTCACCATGAGGTCCCTCTGCCTTTGTCACCTCTCCTTTTTTTCTCATGAATGCATCTGTGTGGAGCCTTAGGACACTAAGTTTTTAATTACTGAGTAACTGCGGTGTTTGCATTCACCACAAAAGGGCAGGATGTGACACAAACACAAACTTTGGTCGGTCTAAAGTTCGTAATGATATGTTATTTCACTTATCAAATATACTGAGTGGTGCTCATGAAGATGTAATAATAAAAACAAGGTGCTTCACATAGCAAGCTAAAATGCACAGAATGTAGAATCATAGATACAATGAGATTAAAAGGAATGAACCACATAAAAATGATTCTACGCTCAATTACTGAATGGATAATTTTGTCACTTTATTTTGAGATAATTATGAATCCTCATAAATGTTTGACAAAACAAACAAGCCTTCCTCATGGTAAATTAGACATTTTTTTATGACAAAACAGCAAATTCACATTATTAAAAGGTTTTCTATGACCAAACAGAGAGATATTCAGTACAGATGAAAAAAAATCTTAATTTAATAAAGTTGGAACCAGTGCATATTAACCATATGTACATGGCTTAAATGACTAATCTGTAAATCAATTTAAACTATGTTGTCCATTTTTAGCCATTTAACTGTCTCAGAAATAATATTTTTGCAAATATCTTGTGAAATTCCTCATGATGCATTGGTGTAAAATGGCTAAAACCTTTAAACAGCATCTTCTAAATTAAATTAAGGAAGGAAAAGATATCACTCAACTCACTTGAGGCCTAATCAATTCTGATTACTTACTGCAAGTTGCTTATTCCACAAATTGATCAACTCAACTGTAGTGTTCCAGGTGTTTCCAATTAACCCCTGTGGCTTAGTGTATGTGTTGCGTGTGTGTGTGTGTGTGTGTGTGTGGTGTGTGTGTGTGTGTGTGTGTGTGTGTGTGTGTGTGTGTGTGTGTGTGTGTGTCTGTGTCGAGCCGTCTGACTTCCAGCGAAGACCCCTGGGGCCAAGGATTGATCTGAAACGTAGCCTGTAACTGACCTCGCCACCCGGTAACCCCATTACGATCTGAGCGCACATTAAGACCTGATAACGCAGCACTTACGCTGAGGCAGGTTAAAGACAAGATAATCCATTATATACATAAAAAAAAAACACCTAGACGTATGTGCTTCAAATCTACCTTTAACATAGCTTTATTCACTGGATGTTTTAAAGAATTTAAATAAATGCTTGAAAAATGCCTGATGTCAACTTGTGTACTGTTTAAGCCAGACAAAATTACAACAAAAATGGGAAAATGGAAGAATTAATTGCAGTGGTGGAAAGCAGTTTTTGGTCACCCCATGCATTTGTGACATATTGCTCTAAGAATCACTTTTAATCATTGAACTCTGCCATGTATTGTTCCATTCTCTTCTGAATGTGCTCTGCTCCATCGATGTCAGAACTGGATTTTTCAGCAAATTAATAAAACACATCCAGGGCATAACATGTGGAAACCATCAAGAATTTCATTTTGTTATTTTTCCTTGTTAACAATAAACAAACAAAAAAAAAATCATTTGCATTTGCCTGTCTGTCTGATGCAGCCACACCTTTTGAAACACAAAAGGATTTTTTCAAACACTTCATGATAATATTTGAGATTGTGTAAAATTTAAAGCTGTCTGAAAACTTTTTTCCACTACTGTATTTAGAAGAAATTTAATTTCTTAATTAATCAATTAGTTGTTTGGTCTTTTAACTGTTACTTGAAATGATGTGTTCAAGTGTCTTTTTGATCCACAACCAAAAATATTCTGTTTAATTGTACCGTTGAGTAAACAAATCAGAAAATCTTCCATTTTAAGAAATTGGAATCAGACAGTTTTTCATCAAAAATTCACCCCAAACGATTAATGGATCATCAAAATAGATGTTAATTAATTTAAAAGCTGATAACTACTCTGATTTAGTTATATTTACAGCTGTTACTAAGCAAGAAAATACAACCTGATGAAGAAATAGAAAAGGAAGAGTTGTATATTTTTGCTTGCATTGCCATCCAATCGCTATGCAAATACATAAACAACAGCAAATTGTGTGGCAGGTGGATTAGATGGAGCATGCTTGGGCATCTTCTGTGGACCACCATGTGGCCGCAGCCATCTGCTGATCCAGCCTCTATTCATCGGAGCCACTCATTAGCTTTCTGCTGGTTAGACTGACGGCCCCGGTCTGCGAGCTCAACCCTCTGTGTGTCCCAGCGTTGTTTTTATTCCCGTCCACAAACCCTCTACCTCTCTCTGTCTCCGCTCCAGCTCTCCTCCTTCAGATCACTGCTCAGACTAGCGGACCCCCATTGTCTTATGAGGGTCATGCACACACACACACACACACACACACACACTTACACACACACAGACACACACACATAGACACACACATAGACACACAGGGCTTAACACAGGGATGGTATGGGACAGGGAAGTGAGAGGGAAATAGGTCAGTCTGCCTGCACCCCTCCCCTCTAAAACCCCTTCACTGTCCTGGCTGGACAGGAAAGTGGGACAGGCAATGGGACACACAGACATAAATGCACACACACTTACACACACATACACATAGCTCCAGATGGGGAACATGTGTGTTTAACAAAATGGAACCTGTTCGGGTTCAAAGGTCATGGCTGCGTTATGTTATGTCATCAACTCAACCTTTACATCAGTATGTGATTCAGCTACAGATCACAGTCTTCACAGTAAACCCTCTGCAAAGACACTATGGAAAGGTGATTTTCGGAATATAATTTCTGATCACTGTTGTAACTTAATTTCTTTATGCTTTATGGATGGGAATTGTACAGTAACTCTTTGCCAATAATTAATGATATAAATGATGTATGATCAAAATGTGACAATTCTTCATAATCATCTACAATATAATGCAATGCTTGTGCAAATGAAGAGGAAAAACTTCTACTAAAAGGCACAAAGGAGGAATTGTGTATTGTTTTCACAGAGTTTGCAGGTGAAATGAAACTATCTATAAAAAGTGTATAGTCTCAGCTGAATACTTGTTAAACACACACATAATCTGCAACTCCCATCTGCATTTATGCTATAGGTTTGAACAAAATCACTCATATGTGCACATGTGATAACAGATCAAAAGAGGAGGCAAAACAATTCATTCTTATATTTCATGCATCCATGGCTTTTACAAAAAAATTCTTATTTAACCCTCCAAGACCTAGAACTATTTTTGTGGCAACTTCCAAGAAATTGTTTTTAACATTCCTCCACATTTAACCTTTCAGAAGTGATTTGTCATCATTTATTATAATATTACGCTGCATTTTGCATTGAAAACCAGGTATTTTATTTGACTTAATTTACTAATTGTGTAAATGTTGATAAAAACTCAGAGTAAATTCAAAGCTTATTTTTATCAAAAGAGAGAAAATGGAAGAAAAAGTCACCTTTTTTAGCAAAATATATTGATGATTGAACATAAAACAAGCATCTACAACCACTGTCATTTGTCAAACTACATGGGTTTTACTGGTGAATCGATGTTATAGAAGACGGTGCCAATGAACGTCTACATGGGTCATATCTGATGCTGCTGAAAAGCTGAGAAGCTGCATTTGACCTGAATTATTTACATGTATTGACAGAATGAATGATTCGAAAATGATTAAACAGTTTAGATTAGAAGATGCTTTTGGTTAAACTCTTATAACCTACATATGAACTATATATGTTGCTGAAAAGTATCATAAATGTAAATTCGAAGCATTAATCAGTTGTTTTAGTACTAAAATAAGAAGAAACACATAAACCTATGCATCTTTTTCAAGATAATCATAACTTGTTCCTACTTTCCACTGAATCATATTTTGTGTTGACTCCTTTTGCATCTTACATCCTGAAGTGTTTCATGGTGTTTGAGTCATTTGTCATTTCTTAAGCATCGTTATCTGTCATTTTATGTCAAGCTGTGATTGCTTTGTTTATTATGAGCACTCTGGTGCAAATTCTATGTAACTAATATTTATGGCAATAACGTATTGCATCTGGAATCTTAGTTTATACATGGAAGAGTCATTTCATGATGGCTGGCTGCTTTAACCTGTAGTTTTTTCCGAAACATCTCTGCTAGTATGATTAATGTCTGCCTTTATCAATAGAACAGGCAGAGTATTTGTTACCACGGCGACAGCTAATAGGGATCTGAACTAGATATAAAAAGACATGCAAGTCAGTTGTGTAAACGTAATGGTGTTTCTATTTCTGTATCAACTGGAGACAAGTGTAGCCTGCCTTCTGCCCAGTGCATGCTGGGAAACATTCAGGGTAAAAAAAAAAACAAAACATGAAGCGATATGATGAATGTACATTGTCTAATTTTATGTTTTACTCAATCAAAATTAGCTACAACTCCTCCTCCTATGATTTTAAGTCAAGCATGAGCAACAGGCAAGACAGGCAGCTGCCCACTCGATGACTCGCACAAAGCTCTCAGTCACAAAATCAATTTTCATTTTCATGTCTTCATTAAACCCATCACTTGCTCAACAAGGAAGGAGGAGGAAGATGATGCGATGGTGGGAGAGTTAAAAATCATAACTTATGTTCACATGCAGTTTTTTAGCCTTACATTTAAAGATAAAATCCTAACCAAGCTGTTTTCACTGCTAATGAAAATGAACACACCTCATACAACATGTTCCCATTTATACTACATAATAAATATTTATGTCACCTAACATATCATTTTTCATGTCAAATGTGGGAGAATGGTTGGATCAGAAAGGTTTTTTACTTGTGGCAGACTAAAAAAAAAACTTTCATTCCTTCAACCACCATCTTGAAAAGGTTAATATTGTGTCAATGATCTAAATCCAAAAACCTGTTGACATCTGAGCCTTTTTTTTTAATGTTCAATCCTCAAGTAACCAAGCCATAAACGACCCCACTCAGTCATTTCAGTCATAAAATAACACTAATAATAACTTATGACCCCACTATATTTTAAACAGGAATGCTACATTTATGACATGACATATGATTTGTGTGTGTGTTCTGTGTTTATACCACCCCCTGCATTTAACAAAGATATGCACAGTGTTATAATGTATGTCCTTGTGACAAAAATTGGCCAATTCCTGCAAAAATTGTGAAGAATTTTGAACGTATACACTGACAAATGCATAGTAGGAAACATTTTTCCAATTAAAAGTATAAAAATAGCACCCAGAATAACATGGTTGTGGTCATGAATGGCATTCCCCCATTGCTAGAAATTTATAAATGAGGTTCTCCTGCTGACCAGAAAGTGGATTTTTGTTTAGGCATGCATTACTTCTGCAAACTGCACTTGTTGTTCTGTGTAAAATGCACAGATGAGAGTCGAGGTGTCATAAAACATAGCATTCCAGAACACTCAGAACCTTTAAGAAGTCAGATTAGGGCTTTTTTTTTTTACAGAGCAGGGTTGGATAAATGAATACTGTGATCATATCGTTATTGTTGTCATGTGTTGATGTGTCAATTTTACTGTTTCACTGGCGGTTTCTGATAATTAGGATTAGATTTTATGTTAAAAATCTTGTACTGGTTTGTCTATTAATCTCTGGGGAAATAATAAAAGCCGGCCTGGTTGATAGTTTTGATCTGAGAGGACATGAGACTTCTGCGTCTCTCTCCTTATCTCTGAAATCTAGCCTGTGATGTGCAAATTGTAGCTCATACTGGTGTTTTCTTACAGATTAAATGCATGATAGTTGATTTGTTTCTGTCAGATGAGCCCTGGATGCGATTCTATGGCTTGGAAATATAAAACATGCAAATGAAAACATCAGATCATATATTTGGATTACTTAGTCTTTTGGTTGGGACCAAGAGGAGAAAGCTGAAGAGGAAAGGGGTGTGTTTTCAAGATTTTTTTAGCTTGTTCCTCCTGGTGTCAGCTCCTGCCACTTTAATATGCCTTTTGTTTTGTTTGTCTGAAAATCTATAAAACCAGTAATCAGAAAATGCTGCATTCTAGACAATCAAATAAAATGTTCTGTTTACATGACCTGTATCAAATAGTCATATAACAGTAGAATATGACAGTAATGCATGTAGTGAATGATTTGTTCCCTTAAACTGTTTACATAACCATAATGTATGAGCTGTATGTGGATTTCCATTGTAGTGTGTGCTGATGTTTTCATATCTTTAGTGCATCCATGTGAGAGTGCAATTATAATATTCAGATTACAAGCCGCTGATGTGTTGTGTTTCAAAGTGAAGTCGCGCACAGGTGATGTTTCACCGCTGTGAGGATGATCAGGTCTCTGTCTCTTATGTTGATTAACGCCGAGGTCGGGGTCAAGGTCGAACGCAAACACACACGTGCGAGCGCTGGCTGTGTTTGCGTGAACTGACTTCAGTGAGCAGCTCATCATATTCAACATCTGATCCTCACACTCACTGCTCATCAACTGACCTATATACCCCTAATTACACACACAGCAGCCACAGGACAGTATACACAGCAGCACCCCTCACACACAAACCGTAAATATACACCCAGAACACTGCTGCATCTAAACCACTGCATTTATGTTGAAGAGTGAACAGCATCAGAAGCCGTTTTATCCCTGTGAACTACAACTGAACTCAGAGAAAAGAGACATAATAATAAAAAAAAGAAAACCACAGAGATCCCGATTGCATTCAGTATTTCACTCTGAACGTTTAATACAAGAATTATTTGGTCTGTGTGTGTTTTTGCCTTTAAAGTATATGTAAACACAAACTACTGTAAACATCACATATGATGTAATCAGCTCCTAAACCTTAAAAAAAAAGAAAATATAGATGGACTCAAGTAAGGAAGTAATTAAAAACATGAAAACGACGAAAAAAATATGCAAAACAATGAAAATTAAGTCGGAAAACACAACTACAGCAACCTTAGTGTGTGTGCATGTGTGACACAGTGTCTGTGTGTTTTGCATACATATAAAATAAAACGCCATCTGCCAGGACCTGAGGCCGTTCTTGCCCTACTACCCTCCTTGCTTCATCTTTTCCTCTATCTCTCATCCATCTACCCTACATTGTAACAGCAAGCATTTAAAATATAAAATGTATAAAACATATGCATGCATGCCTCTGAAATATACAGTGCAGTACAGAACGTATACAATCCCACAATAAAACAATAACAAACCACAGACAAAGAAGCAGGGTGTATTTGTGTTTCTCTCTCGTTCACACACACTCACACACAAATGAGGTTAATGAAGACGAATGTGGGGGCACACTACTATTGACATCCTGTGTCTCTAATTGTGGCCCTGTTCTTCAAGGACATGGTGGGAAGACAAGGAGGGAGAGGACAGAAATAGATCTGATGTGCAGAACTGTGGAATAGTCACACAACTCTAACGTGATGCTGTGGAACAGGTCAGAATGAAGACCGTGATCCAACTGGGGAGGGAAGTGTCGATTGTAGATAAAAGCTGGATTTGATATCATGAGGGAAAAGATGTAAGCAATAAGATGTAAAGGCAGTGATAGTGATGGAGGGGAATGACTGAGAAAGGAAGCGGAGGAGGAGGATGGAGGAGGAGGAGGAGGAGGACCAGATCAGTGATCCAGAACAGTGAGCAGACAGAAGACACGAGTTAAGAGTTCGGTCAAACATAACGCACAGCGGTGCATCAACAGCCAGCCTCACAAAACAAGGAACACAAACACAGAATATACAGACAAACCTACATCCAATGAAACCAGCCACCCTGCCATACTTTAAACCCACCCAGACTGAGTGGTTTCCTACCTGGGACGATGGAAACGGTGTCTCTCTCCCAGGACACAACGCTGACGTACTCCTGCACGGCGGCGGGGATGAGGCACTTGAACACAGCTACGTTGCCCCGCATTGAGCGCTGGTCCGCCACCCGAACAGTGTAGGGCTCCCTGAAAACTGCACAGCGCCAAAAAAATATATTGAGGTTGTTGATATCTGAGGCTTTTAAAGGAAAAAAATCATTAGAATTAGTTCATTTATTTTATTTACTTTTACTTCATTCGTATGTTAACTAATGTATTTATCGTATTCTTTCATGTAAAATGTTTTTTTATGTAAGTTTTTGACATTTTGAAGAGGAGATTTTGTATCTCAGTGAGGCCTTCGTAATTAAAGAAAGGATAAATAAATGAATAAAAAGTTTATACATGGCACATGATGGGCTAAAAGCTTTCTGTGGGACTTATTTTAGCCCAAAATATACAGTATAAATAAAAATATATTTCCTGTTTACTACATTATACTGTAATTCATTGTCATTACCTATTAATCACTCATTACACTGTTGTCCATAAAGGTGAAATAAAATATTTTTTATTTCTTCTCATGAAATGATTGTAACAATGGGATTTATTCTTCATAGATAAAGTATAACTGGGACTCACTATGTGATCATTACACCTGGTCAAAGGTGACTGATGTGTATAAATAGGAATAAAAAGATGAATAAAGACAATTATTCCAACTTTATGGACAACAGTGTGTATTAGTGTTGAGCAATACTCCAAGGGGACAAAACTATTGGGACACATCACACCTACAGCTGATTTAAACTATTATCATGATAAAAATGTTCATGTCACTAGTCAATAATTAACACAATAAATGTTACATAAATTTTTCTGTTGAGTTGAAAGGTTGATTTTTCTTCCTGAGGGAAAGTGGAAGAAATCTGATGACATAATGATTATTAATGGTCAGAATGTGAAAAATACTTTTAAAATGTAGAGGGGGAACACTTAATACAATTATATGTAATTATGAAAAAAAACAAACAAACAAACAATTCAACAATGAGTGAAAGGGAAGCTTTTTATATGACAGTGTAAATAAAATTAACCCTAAAGATGATGTTGGAACCTCATGTGACCTCATGACTGTGTGATCGTATGAATCCAACTGTCTTGCAAAATAGTATATTTTTGACATTTTAGTGTGTGAAAAGCAGTAATAAACTTTAGCTGTCATTTAAGTTGAAGCTACAATGAGGATCAGAAGACATTTTCTCACAGTTGTTTACTTTAGGGATGTTATTGTTCTCACTTAGAACCATAAAACTCCCATTTTTCACATTTCAGTTTTACTAAAATCTCATATGAAGGAGATTTTGTCTGTATCGAAGTACAAATTAACTTATTATTAAACTATTTCTTTATTGCCTATACAGACCATACAATTACTATGATATAAAATTAGCCTATATACCATGGTGGAGATTTTGGCCATATTACTATATGATGTTCTACAATTTATGTTTTATTTATAAATTTAGTTACTTTTTTGATTGTAATGCAAGAAATAATGAGAGAATAAGAAATCTGAAATCTCATAGTGATATATTTTGTAGCATATTACGTAAAAACATCTTCCATTGAATCTGTTCATTTTCAGGAAATGTTTAAACTCATGCTTATATCACAGTGGGAGATTTTTAATCATAATGACGTTCACTACTGAATGAAATAACAGAGACAAAAACAATAATCCACGCTTGTTTGCATCATCAAAAACAACACATTAACACTCCAGAGCAAAACACACTTTCATCAATTATCACAGCACTCTCCATTTATTCATTGGAAATTACTGGCCTACTCTTGTGTATTGTCTGAACTCTTCTAATCCTGCCTCTGCTTTTACCATAACTGGCGCAAGCCGCTATTAAGCGGGATGGTCATGGAAATTATTTTCAAGCTCTGGCATGACATCACCGTGAAACCCTGATGCACTGTTTTTGTTCAGAACTTCATAAGGGTACAACAGCATATTTAAAAAACACTGAAGGGCTGTTGGTGCTTCATTTTATGCAGGTTCATGCAATATTTTACACTCTGTTGAATGAGCGGAGACTCATTAGCAAAATCACATGAAAGCTAGGACGTTTCTGAAGGTTGCTAAGAAACTGGTTTGGAATCCCTTCCCTGGTAACAGACAAGATGACAGCATGCATACATTCCCACTGATAGAAGAAAACACATGCAAGAACATGGAAATTTACATTCTCTTTACATAGATCCATAAAATTAAACACACCTGTCAAGTTGTTTGAAAGTAATATGGAATCAGACGTTATTTATATGAATTTGCTTTGGCGTAAAGTCTATCGTCGACGCATTCATAGCGCTTTGAATCATTAGATGACACTTGTGTTGGGTGGTGGGCTAAAACACCATGAACCTGTCCCTAAAAACTAAACATCCATATTTTGTCTGATCCCAACCTGTGCACAGAGTTGCCAGGGCCTGACTGAGGCTTCTGGCTGCTGGATGTTTGGTTCATGCTAATCCCTCGTCTCCTGAGGGCAGGCTTTTGGGTCATGTGGGAATGAAGGCAGCAACCGGCTGGCATGCAGCTCAGGGTCCTGGCTGAAATCCTCAACTTGGCGCTAGTATTAGTATTAGAATGAATATGAGTATTAGTTCAGGTCGGTGTTGGGAGGCAGAATATGAAAACAGATGTTGACGGCAGGAGGGAAGGGGGAGGGACTGACTGGCCTGAATGAATGATGTGAAATGGAGGGCGGGACAATAGATGCGCACTAGTGTAACTACCATCCAGCGGTAGCTTTGTTCAGCAGGACTTTGATGTCAATGTTCACCTTTCACCGTTTCTTCTTTACGTTCCTTCCATCGTGAGCTGCTGGAGGAACCCAAACCCCCTGATGTACTATTTTACTTTAGATGAGGTCTTGCTTATTAAAGCGGCTTCACTCAGTCTAATCAATGGAAAGCACCAATTAGGTTTGTTAATGAGAGATAATTAAAGAAGTGTGCTGTGGCTATATTTAGTCTGGCACAAGAGGACAGTGTGGAGAACGAGGGAGCAGGGGGAGAAGGAATGAACGAGGACAGAAACGAGAATCTGAATGCAGGTGCTTAAGATCACATCTGTTCTTTAGTAGGTGATGAATATTTTTCCATGCATTGAAAACCTTTAAAAGGCATTGTGGTATCAGTATCTGGTGGTGGCTTTTGTTGATGTGACGTGTGCTAAAGTCAAGGGCTGTTTTTTGTCATCTGATCTAATCTATCATCTGAATTTGGATTCTGGGCTTCCAAATGGGATGCTGCGGTGGTGAAGTCGGAGCTGAAGGGGTTACGTCAATATAAAGTGCAGTGGTTCATCACCGGCTCAGTCAAATAGGTGTGGAAGAAGGCCGAGGCCTGCGGTAGTATGTGATGCAGATGTTCTCTCTGTAGACTGTGTTCTAGGTCAATCTGTGTTCAGGTCGACACAGGCTATTTCAGGGCAGGTGATTCTCTGTGTGGGTTGTGGGCAGGGCTTTTTTACAGCTGCCAATCACATCTGCTCTACTTTGTGTTTTGTAAGTGACTCCATTCGGACCATTCTTTGTCATGTTCTCACTTTACCCTTTTGGTTTGACCTTCCACATTTTTCACTCAGGCTGTGTTCCAAATCACATACTTTTTCTTTTTACTCTTAATACAGAGTACACACTGTTGCAGGGTGTATGTATACAACAAAGTAAAAAGAAGCACATAATTCAGACTTCTGTCTACATTTGTAAGTTGCGTTCGATGCAATGAATCTTAACTTGTGCTGAGTATTCTGGGTAGAAATAACCAAGAAAGGCATGTCATCATTTGTATTGCAAAATACGCTTACACAGCGTATTCCACTATCTTTAGCAATCACTGTTGTAGAGACAGCCTGATTTAGCTGATCAATGCCATTGCATGAAAATAATGGGTAAAAAAATATAAATATTAAAAATAAAACTACACCTAGAATCAAGTAGATTTTTTTTATGGTTAGTTTCATGTTCAGTAATTCAGGTTACATAATTTAGATGTTTATTACTGTAACTTATAAAGTAAATGTTGTGTTCACCTTCCTGTTTCTAATAAAGTCACTGATTAATTTCACACAATGTTTAACTATTCTTGCTTTTTCCTGCCCCAAACTGTCGTGACTGCATTAGTCTTTGAAAATCCACTACTGGTCGACCTCAGCGGAATTTGGCATGCCGTGCACTGGGACGTTCTAAATCTTTTATTCTGGCATACTAAATGGCAGTATAGATATTGGAATGCAGGAGCAGTCTTTCTTTGCTTTAAGACCATTCCTCTTCCTCTCCACAGGTCCAACTCACCAGCTTTGATGCGGATGTTGGGGCTGCGGATCTTGCCGGCCTGGTTTTCGGCGGTGCAGAAGTAGTCATTGTCGTGGATGTAGCTGTTGTAAGCGGAGGGCGAGAAGGGGTACAGTTGCAGAGTGCCATTGGCGTGCACATGACGGATGTGGGGCACGTCGTAGATGTCGTCGCCGGTGGCCAGGTACCAGCGTAGAATGGCACTGGGGGTGCCCCCTGCTGGACAGGGCAGGGACACCCCCACCGAGCTGGAGTAGGTTACCCTCTGCAGGGAGGCATTCACAAAGTACAGCCTGGTAGAGCCCACATCCTCACTGTGTACTGTGGGGGCAAGCAGACAATACCTCAGTTAATGGGACAAAGTAAAGGTGAAAGGTCAAAAGCCGGCACCTGTTATGCACTGCAGACACAAAAGATTGAGTATCAGTTAACAGGATTCCACTCAGTGAATCAAAGCCATCACAGTGATGGACAAAAGATGCACAGAGTGGGAATGTCCTTCAAATGTGTAGCAAAATAATCATAACAAATGTATGTCAAATGTCCAGCTGCAAACATCAGTCATGTGATGCAGAAAGCCAGGGATTTGGGCTAAAGCCTGTGGTGGTTTAGGTGGATCGGGGAGGGGAGGAGTCCGTTACCTCTGTACAGTGTGTCCACACATACACAAACAAAGACAGAGAGAGGGAGGGAACATGCTGATAGGTTATGTGATTGGAATTTCTATGCCAGACGCAGAGATTTAAGTCTATTTAATCTCCTTACATATTTAACACACACACATGCACACACACTCTAAAACACACACACACATATACATGCACACAGGGCTGTTCTTCATTGGCATTCAGATTAAACACACATACAGCCACAGATACAGGGGAGCGAGAAAAGAGAAAGAAGGGGTCTAATATTTGGGGTTATTATCATAAGATAAGAGGAGAAATAAGTGGGGGAGGGGGCATCGCTGACAGACAGATGTGAACGTTAACCTCCACTGATTCTAAATTATGTCACTTAATACACATCAGCTCACCACATGTTCACCCAAAGTGTGATTCAGTTCACTTTATTGGAAAATCCAACTATAGAGTTAATCGAAGGCTTTTTGTTTAGTTAAATGTGTGTTAACATGTCAAAATGTGTGGGCATTTTTAGTGGTGATTTATTTAATGTATAATTATCTGTGCTTTTCTTTTAGTTTTGTGGTAGTCACAACTAGTTTGAGCCAGAGAAGTGGTTTATGATCATATTCATCCACTAATATTTAATCCTAGTGTTGGGGAGTCACAACTGACATATAACTATGGTTACATAATTAGATTACCATATAAATTTAATTACTACAAATACTGAAAATTATGTATTTAAATTACACTTAGTGATCAAAAAATTGCTGATTATGTGTTCTACACTTAATAGCTGGAGTATGTAGCGTTCTGTCAATTACATTGCATCTTTACCCACTTCAGGGGCACCTTCTTTTTGCATATTTTTCAGTCAACACATGTCAGAAGAGCTGTTACTATTTTTAAGCTTTATTGGAGTGAAGACATTAGTTATAAAACTAATCAAAACACAGCCAAATTAAATAAGCTACATCAACTATTATTATTAATTGAAGTAACTTTATTAATTTTTATTTATATATTTGTTAATTTTGAAAACGGTGTAATCCTCATAGATACAGGACCTCATAGTTGTGACATAATGAGTAGATCAAGTATATGTTTTGATATACAATACTACAACAAGCTTTCAATCACTTACTACACTTTTGCAGCACTAATTATACTGTTTATTACTTAATTACTTTACTTTTTTGACTACATTTTGTGGTTTCTTTTGGGCTGCATGTATAATAATGTCAAAAGTGAATAAAAACAAACAAAAAGTTACACAGAAGAATTTTTTCTTCTTGCAGACAGTGCTAAGGTACAAGCGGTCAGTCTCTTTTATTTTTGTCATCAAGCCCTGAGAGTTGATGTTCGATTTCAGTCTAGCACACAGACACCAGCTAATTACCTCCGCCAAGAAGGTTATGTTTTTGCTGGCATTGGTCTGTCTGTCTGTCTGTCTGTCTGTCTGTCCGTGTGCAAGATAACTCAAAAAGTTGTGGAGGGATTTGGATGAAAATTTCAGGAAATGTTGATACTGGCACAAGTAACAAAAGATAAATTTTTGGTGGTGATGGGGGGGGGGGGGGGGGGGGCACTGATCTGCCTTGGCGGAGGTCTGCGAGTGCTCTTCTAGTTGTTTAAGCAGCACAGTGGATGTGTATAATTTGACCAGTGGCTGGAATGTAACAGAGACATCGAATTGTGCTGTCGGAAGTTTCTGTAGTAACTTTAGTCAATAACTACTTTATTCATTTGCTCTGATCATGTCACCATCACAGAACTTGAGGAATGCCTGCAACAATGCAATAAGAAAGCGAACGTAACACTCCAACACTTCAATGTTAAAGGTGTGTTTTACTTTGTGACACTGTTGTTCATATTGTAAATTCCTACAGATATGACATCCAAAACACTGACGTTTCAGATCAGGAATAGGTGCGTTTATTCTATCTTATCATTTAATGCACTTGTATTTACTCTTTTGGCAAACTTAGCATTAATGTGTGTTTTCAGGCTGTTTAATGTAGCGAGGCTTTAAGATATGGGTGATGTTGACAGAAAAACATGAACAAATAAAGGCTGGCAGAATCAATCATTTCCATCAACAGTAACAGTGCGCTGGCACTAAGCTCGACGCACCAGATTGAAGAAAGACGCAGCAGTCCTTCTATGCAGGGGGGGTAAGGCAATAATTGCAGCTTCTTTTCAAAGAAGTACTACTGTCCATAGTGCGGAGATTGATAAAGCTGGGCAGCATGTTACAGATGGTATATGAAATGTGTCTGGCAGTCCGGTGGTGTTGTGGCAGAAACCAGGTCAGACTCCCTCCCCTCTGCAGATTACTGATAATGGCCCCTGAGCATAAAGCCCATATTAAAGATTGCAATATCTATAATCTCCCAATGGGGGGACAGGACTAAAGTGGAGGAGTGAGGGGGTCACCCTGAGAGCTTTGAGGAGGAGTGGGGGGGCTGGGCAGTGAAGCAACCTCTCACACAGTAGATTATGTGGCCTGGGGGCGCTGGGCACTGGGGGGCTGGGGAGCAATGGGACTGATAGAAAGGAAAGTGGAATAAAAAGGGGATCAGAGCAAACTCCCACCACTCACAGCCTGTCAAAAGCAGGCGAACTGCACATGCACTCAGTAAACGCACACACACAAACACTCCAAAGGCAGCTTTCAACGCTCAGTCAAACTGGGAAGAGACGGAGAGTGTTGCCATGGTGGTGCTGGCACTTGAAAACTGTGACTGAATAAAAAAAAATAACAATGCAACAATTTAACCTAACAACAGTGACCCACTGAACAATCTAAATTTAGAAACTTTCACTCACCAAACCTTGAGAAAATCCCCTAATTTAGCCAGAATGCCTAAAATATGTGCAAAGTGTAAAAAAAAAAACCCCAAAAAAAACGCTTGCTCACAGAGTGTGCAAATATATGAAAATGGTATACAGGGACATTAATGAAAATGGAACAAGACAGCTGCCTACACAGGAAGCAAATAGCGTTCATTTGCATGTGTACAACAGGGTGGAAATGACTGGCATGCCATGTCTGTAACGGGATGAAAAATTGCTGTTTGGTTAGGTGTGGTCAAGCACAGCAGCATCACTCTGGGTGTGCTCCAAAATTCAATCAGCACAGTCCAGGTTTGTGTTGGAGTTTCCACTCCATTTAAAACCAGCAGGCAAAATCTCATGCCACCTGTGCCAACCTGTATAGATGGCTTGTGTGGCACAGGAACAGAATAACACATGTAGTCACAGCCACGTAAACAACAGAGGCTTATCACGGCAGACATCAGAGTCTTTATCAAAAATGAAATTCAACTTAGTTCAACCGCATATGTCAACATGCATATTTACCTTGAGACTTCCTGATATTTATCTGTTTTGTGTTGGTAACAACTCAACAACTTATCATCAGTAAAAAAACTTCTGTCATGCTTTAAATATCAACTACAGTTATGCCTGTCAGCTCTATCCTCTTAGCACACAACACAAACACACAACCCAGACCACATGGACAATACTTCAAAGAAACCAAGTGAGACATTCAATAGCTCAGTTTTATTTCAAAGGGAAAAAGGATGACTTATGACTCAGAAAACTATGGTTGAAGTTATGTAACAGGCCAAAAAGGACAATTTACACCTATTTACTTAATTTAGTGATGTCAAAGTCCAAACAATTATAACACATTCTTACATTAATTGTTTATTTACCTTCATAAATAACCAAGTATTGCTAAAAGTTTGTGTATTTTAGACAAAGTAAATATGGCATTTCACTTCTTGAAGTGTAAATTGTGCTTTTTTTTCTGTTACATAACATTAACCATAGTTTCTATGCCAAAAACTCATCCCTTTTGAAGAGTCTTAATTTATACTTGTCCAAATGAACATTTAAGTTTTGGGGGGATATTGGTGTTTTATTTGCACTTCATCTTTTAGACAAAGGTTCAACATTCTCTGATTTTAACCATTAAATCTTATGTTGTTTGGTCTGATCAGTCTGCTGCAGACGCATGTACAACTTGCTATTTTAGTGAAACTGCAGCAGGGAAAGGCTCAAATTAATGCATAAACATGTGATCATCACTTCATTTAGGTGATACGTCTGTCTCGGCCATACTTTGCATGAGAGTCTAACCCCAGCAGCGTGCAGAGTGTTATGCCAGTATGCCAGTATTGACCAAACCTGTGTGTTTCCTGTGTTGATACCGCAGCTCACCTGCACCCAGGAGGCTTCATCAACCTCGTTCAGACACAGAACCAGAGAGAAAACCTCCCCTCACTGATGGCACCGCTGGAGCTAAAGCTTAGGCTGTCAGAGTCGCAGCCACTATTTTATACATCCTGCCAGAGTGCCATGCATGAATATGTATGTCAGCGAAGCACAAGTCATAACCTATGCAATGCAAGGTTTCATCATGCATAATGCAGCTGATCTACGCCTCTCCAGGATGTGAACGTGCACAGGAGCGAACACGCACACACAAGTCACAACTGTATTGTGCTGAGGAAGTAAACAAACCTCAGAATGTTTCACATACACAGATTTTCACACCCAGACCTCCAGGTGCCCGACTAAAGGCCTTAAAGCTCCAAATCCTTGTCCATCTCCATCTTCTTCCACTATCCCTCTGTCTTTAGCAAAACATTTTCTCAACATTTCATCTTTATTGGATATAATAAGAGCAAAAGGCTGCATGTGATAAAGGTCAAAAGTAGACTCTGACGTGAGGGACTTTATATTCACTTGCAATCTGTCAAAAATACCTCCCCCTCTGCACTCTGAGCGCTTTCTATTTTAGAAACAGGTGTAGCTTCATTTTCACGCTGACTGCCATCTCTCATCCTTCGAATGTTTTCGGGACAGACTCCCAAAGTTGTGTTCTTGAGGCAGAAGGATTCAAGTTGTGTATGGAAACATAAAGCAGCAGACGAAGAAGTGGGAGGAGACACGGTAAGGGGTGTGAATTGAATATCGGCGGGTTACAGGGGGAGATAAAGATAGGTGTAAGCTTATGGATAATCCTCAGGGGTCTGGCATAAGTAGGTGGTTGGTGGGTGGAGAAGAAGGGGGAAGGTTGTTGGGGTTACATCTAATCAACGAAGGGGTATCGCCCCCACCCACTGTCTTTCTGTACACCCTGTCCCCAACAATCTGCTACCCACCCCACCCACCAACAATCCCCCCTTGGCCTGTGCTGTGTCAGTAAAAAAAAGTGTGCTACTTCAGCAGTCCCCTGGGACCTGCTCCCCCTCACATCAAAGCAGCCAGTTTCTCTCTTAATGTGAATATCAAATCTGTGGATCACAAGTCCCAGCACAGTCTGCATAAACTGCCCCTCCCCCAACCTTTAATTCTGCCTAGTGATGAGGGAGAGAGAGGGAGGGGAGTTACTGCGAGAGGAAGCAATGAAGGGAGGGAGGGAGGGATGGAGAGAAAGATGGAGATAGAGAGAGAGATAGATCCAACAAAAACAACTACTTGCTTCAGAGGTTTGACATTTGCTGAAAGCACTGTATTTCAGAGAACGTGCAGCGTCCAATGAAATTCGGAGCTCAATTTAGCATCAGCGTGGCGTTGCACAGAGTTCTTGCTGGTGAAATTTTAACTGTCAGCCAGGCTCATTTGCATCTTTCGTTTTTTGTTTTAAATTATTAGTTCTTGTTCACAACGTCACTGGGATTTGTAATAGATTTAAGGACGAATGGGAGAGCAGGATGACAGAGCTGTGACATCCTATTGGTGGGCTCGAAAGTGCACTAAGCTCTGTTAACCTGCTGACAGTCTACCCACCATTTGGCAACACACTTGATCAAAATTATTTTACATCTGTTAAATTAAAATCTACCATTTATTGTTTTTATTATTATTAGTATTATTATTATTATTATTATTTTTATTTGCTGTGAGTTACACTGAATTGGAATTCAAAGTTGAAGGGATGTAAGTCAGACTGATCAGATCATGTGTTACTTTAAATGACCAGTAAGTCAGTTTAAAAATATCTCACTATTGCAAAATTTTTTTCTGCAGCTTCCATTTTCAGTCACAGGTGTAATTCTGAGATCAAAATCATGCTGCAGTCTCAGACCTGTGCTTTAAGCCACTTGAAAATTGTATCTCTTTGCACTTTTATTGTAAAATGAAATGATGCCAGGTTGCAGAACAGGGTGGAGTGTGCCCTGGCTGAGAAATGATTGGCACCACTGTAGCCCTGTCACTGAGTGGGGCCTAAAGCTCAGATTGTAGTTTTAATTGTGCAGCCTTGCAAAGGCAGCAGTGGGAATTGAACCAGGGAGGGGGGGGGGGGGTGTCTTTGCATATTTCTATTTGTAGGGGTGTGAGTGATGAGAAGACGAAAGGGTGCCAGGGAAAAGACCTTAATTATTTATTCTTTTAATTAAATTCAATTTGTATAGTTCAAATCTTACATTTGTATTTTTTTTCCTTCAGTTAAACTTTTTTTTTTTTATTTAAAGCTCAAAATAAAGGCCCACTGCAGGCCTTAAGTATATATCTAATTTTATTCACAGTTAATTCATCCACATGCACAAATTGGATTCCAAAAGAAAATGCCTTTTTCTTTTAAATTATATCTTCCACAAATTAAAAATCAAGATAAACCCTGGTGTGAATGGGTATAATATAATTTAAATGACCTTAAATATGTGGCTATTGTGCTGTAATTGGTTTACACTCTTTACCCTCAAACATTTTCCAAAGGCCCCTTAATTACTGTGATTACCTCCTACCACTGCATGCAACTAATAAAATGTATCTGAAAATTACTCATCATGGTGTATATTTTTGTGTGCCGAATTTTCCAAATAAATGAATGAGTAAAGTACCACTTTATCTCCTGCAGAAAAAATTAAAAAAAAAAACACACACCCGAACTGACCAATGTTGTAACTAAACCAACAGCGGTGTCCCCCTCACTTCCCTTCCTCCGCACACAAATACACACACACACACACACACACACACACACACACACACACACACACACACACACACACACACAACCGTGCGCAAACTCAAGCAGTGGCGCACGCGCAGGCACACGCGCGCACACGTCCGCGGGGTCCAGGTGCGCTATTAGTGAGGAACATGACCGGGCAAGTCTATAATCTGCACCCACGCCCCTGGAGTTCCTTATTTTGTGAAATAAATGTGTGCATATTAATAGGATTCCACGGAGCTGCCCTGAAATCACATTCTTCATGTTTAATAAATGATGCGTTCAACCGAAATTAACAGAAAACATTTGACAAAAACACTGTTGCCCAAACACAACAACAAACACAAACAGAGCATGTGGCGATTTTTTCCAAATTAAATTAAAAAAAAAAAAAAAAATCAGGCCAATCAAATGTAAGAAAATGCCAGAACTTAAAATGGCAAAGGAACCTAATGGCCTATATTTGATGAACTGGAGGCTCATTTGCATCGAGAACAGCCATATTTTTAACTTGCAGCCAATTCAACCCATCAGACTTTTTGATAAATAAATTCACATCTTTTTGGAACCTTTCCTAATAAGAAACACATAAACATGGCCTTAACATTCAAGCTAAACAAAGGCCTAGAAAATGCTGTTATGTGCACATAGTGTTGAATTTCTGCTATTTTTGACGCAGATTTGCTTAGGATTATTATAATGCACTGTAATAGCAGAAGATCAACTTTACAATAGAGTCGCGGATTTGCTTCATATACTGAACAAAAGCGACAAAAAGAAAACAATTTCAACAAACAGGCCGGCCTTTGCATTTATAAAATAAAAATTAAACCACATGGAAAACAGAAAAGGCCTAATGAATTAAAGAGGGACAAATGTGAATGCACTACTTATGGCCTTTATGTAAGTGTACACCTATTAAACTATTAAGGCCAATGTGTGGGGGGGAGGCCTATTATTTGTCTCTCGCTTTAAATTGGCATCAATTGTCATTAGGCTGAAAAATAAATAAATAAAAGGCCCATAATCTCGTCCTAAAAAAAAAAATCTCTGTGAAATGGAGCGCTTGTGCCAAATTCAGTCATTCCAAACAGCTGCAATTTGCAAAGGCAACAAGATGAGACACCAAAAAAATCACAAATATCCCCCAAAACTTTACAGGAGTAAGATATTTAGAGTGAACTGGATCTAATAACAATAATCAGTTGATATAATTGCAGGCCGATGCATGTTTTCATTTCTCTCTCACCCTCGCTCTATTTGCACCTCATTCTCCCTATTCAGCCATTTTACATATTCATAACTGGAGTTGGTAATGCGAAAACAATCCGTGCAATGAACACCATCTGATGCCGTTGGATAAAACCCCAAAAAGGCAACCACTTTACACCTTTACACTTAAGACACAGCTTTATTTTCTGCAGCAGTAGTTTAATATATTTGGATTTAAAAAAAAAAAAAAAAAAATTCTATTAATCCCCATTTCGCGCATTCATTAACGCATCAAAGCACAAGCCAAGCAAATCATTCACATCAACAAATCAATAACAGCTTCGATTAATTATTACTTTTCTTTCAACTTAAAAACAGTACAACTCCATCAGTCAGTGCACAGGATGAGGAAAAATCTCCAGCAGTTTTTGTCTTACCTTCTTGGAGAGAGTACAACAGGAGTAAAGTTACAAGCCACATGCCATAAATAGCAGGTATATTTTTCAGGAATATTTGGCAATCCTGGCAAGTGTGAGGCGCGGTTTTTTGGCCAGGCAGGTCTCCGTGCTGGACTGGCGACTGTGCTCCCCGGAGGTCTCTCCAGCCCTGCTGCCCCGCTAAGCATGGAGGGGAAATGAGAGGAACCACAGCCCCGCCCATGTCCCTCCTCTCCTCCCAAGACTACCGTGCATACAAATCCATCCTCCCTTCACTAATGAAACACCGCGGAACGATGGGTCACGGCAAACCGAGGGTCGTGTTGTGCTAAATACTGGAATTTGGTCTAGTTGTGTCCAAAATGCCAGTTGGTGTAAGCGCAGGAAGTGTGCAGACAGATGCGTTGGCACCTTGGAGAGCGCACCCACCTGTGCGCCCCAGAAGACCGCGTTTCTTTGCACAATGTGGATCTACAAAACCCCCCTCAGACTGCTTCGACACTGTGAAAATGTGCAAATATTTTTGATCTATGTTTTGGCATTAAATACACGGCCGTGGAGCTGCATAACAGAGTAGGGACTGTTTTTCTTTGTCTTACAGAGCCATGAAGCGTGCGTAGACATTTGCGCACAGAAATGCACTGCAGAGAGAGGGGGAGAGGAAGAGTAGCGGGGTGTGGGGCATGACACTTCCACACAGCAGGTAAAATACACCAGATAAAATTTAAAAAAAAAAAAAAAAAAAGAAAAAGAAAAAAAAAAAGTGGTTATTAAAGCTTATATTGTAACCTTTAAGGGCAGTGGTTAACTTTCCGGTTCCCTAAAACACAACCTGTTCCCTGTTGTGTCTTATGTGAAAAGCTCCACTGCATGAACATAAATTAATGGAGGATGGTAAGTTGCAGGACACTCCCAGTTCATAGAATATTTAAAGTCACTGTGGATACCGGTGGTGGATCTGAAAACTGATGCTCTTCCGCAACATCTGTTTTAGAGCCCCTGTCCTGCGCACCATCCCCAACACTTAGAGGGAAACAAATACAAAAAATACTGTATAAATGCAAAACTTTATTTAGGATACATTCATGTATTTTAGGAAAACTTAAATGACTGATATTTTAATTTTACAAAGGAAAATTAAAATAGAAATGTCAGTGTCTTCAGGTGTTTAGTAGTCACTTTTGTTCATTTCATTCATTATGTTAATGCAATAAACATGACACAGGGTTTAATGAGGTGCTTTTCTGGAGAAGATACACTCATTTGCACATACTGAATCACTAAACATTAAATATAAAAACATTTTTGCATCAGTGATATTATATAAAAATGCCTATGTTTGAATATAACCCACCTGTTAATAAATCACACTTAAGTCTCTGTTTGTATATATAACTCATGAGTCAAATACATTTCCTGTTCTGCAAGGGACATGAGAATAAAGATTCTAATCAGCCTATATTTAGAATAAAGTAGGTAGAAGTAGCAAAACGCAAAAATGTGGTCCTATGTATATGTTGATCCTCAGTCTGGGTCAGAGGTCACTTATCGAACAGTTGTCTGTCCTTGAACTCAAAAGACTGGGGTCAGCTCCACCTTGTGTCCTTCCTTCACTGCTGTCTGTGTCTGCAGCGGCTGGAGACTAGAGGTTCACATCCAGGACACTGCTGACATCTGCTGGTTCTACTTATACATGCAACGGAATCACTAATCCATGCTAAGGTAAGAGGCTCTCATTATATGATACAGTACAAATTGTGGTTATTCTTAGTAGTAGGCACTGATTAGTCCTACTGCTAATGTTTAATGTATAATCAGTAGATCCAATGACAAGTAGATGCTGTGGATGAATTTTCAGTAGCGATAAGTAAAAGTAAAGATGAAAGACACTGAAATAATATCATCATGGAATTGAAATAATGCATTGTAACAAAGATTATAGATCAGGGGTGTCAAACTCATTTTAGTTCAGGGGCCATATTCAGCTAAATTTGATCTGAAGTGGGCCGAACCAGTAAAATAATAACATAATAACCTATAAATAATGACAACTCCAAATTTTTGTCTGTGTTTTAGTGTAAAAAAACAAACATTAAATTATGAAAATACTTACTTTTATAAACTATCCAAGAAAAACAAAAAACCTGAAAAAACTGAAATTTAAATAAAAAAAATTGAGTGCAGTTTCAACAATATTATTCCTCAACTTATCATTTCTACATGTGCATTATGGATCAGATCTACAAAGACACTAAACACTGAGGAACAGGCAGAAAAATTGTTCAAATTGTACTTAATTTTCTTTAGACATTTCAGGTTGTTCACATTTGTTCAGGTTATTCACATTTTGTTGTTGCAGGATAGTTTGTAAATGTAAATATTTTCATAATTTAATGTTATTTTTTGCACTAAAACAAAGAAGAAAAATTAGGTTGTTAATTCTAGATTTTTTTTTTTGGCTAAATTGAAGATTTTTTTTACTTAAGTGAAGATTTTTTTTTTTTTTTTTTTTGCTTAATTCAAGATTTTTTTTGCTCAATTCAAGATTTTTTTTTACTTAATTGAAGATTTTTTTTTTTTGCTTAATTGAAGATTTTTTTTTTGCTAAATTTGAGGATTTTTTTTGGCTTAATTGAAGATTTTTTTACTTAAGTGAAATTTTTTTTTTTTTTTTTTTTTTTTTTTTTTTTTTGCTTAATTCAAGATATTTTCTGTAATTCAAGCTAATTTTTTTTTTTTTTTTTGCTTAATTCAATTCAAGACTGTGGAATTTTTGCACTTGGCAAAAACATCCCAGGGGCAGAACTGGACCATTTGGCCCCCGGGCCGCATGTTTGACACCCCTGTTATAGATGATAAAGAAGTACAGACTGAGGATCCAATCATAATAAAAACACAGACATACAATATTTAACATTAATTACTAATCCATAAAGACCCAAACATTCACTGCTGACCAAAACCATCTACTGACCTAAACTGTTTAATACCTGTTGATTCATTAATCCTACCAATACATGTAAATAACTGGTGTAAAATACAGTTTGTCATCTTTTCATGGTTATCAGATATGACCCATTTGGATGTTCAGAGGCTCCATAGTGAACACGGAAACACCGTCATCTTCTACAACAGGGGTGTCAAACTCATTTTAGTTCAGGGGCCACATACAGCCTAATATGATATAAAGTGGGCTGGACCAGTAAAATGATATAAATAATAGGATAAGAACTTATAAATAATGTCAAGGCCAAAGTTTTCTCTATGTTTTTGAGCGAGAAAAAAAAAACAAAAGTAAAATTCCATTATGAAAATGTTTAAACCTACAAACTGTACTTGAACATAACATGAACAAATATGAACAACCTGAAAATTCTTAAGAACAAAAGTGCAATATTAATAATATTATGCCTAAGTTGATCATTTATACATGTGCATCACAACTTCAAGATTTAGTAACAGGCAGAATATTGTTAAAATTCCACATATTTCTCTTAAGACATTTCAGATTGTTCATATTTGTTCTGGATATTCATATATTTCGTAAAAGGATAGTTTTTAAATGTAACTTTTTTTTTTTTTTAGACTAAAACAAAGAGGAAAATTTGCAGTTTTCATTATTTATAGGTTATTCTGATAATATTTTACTGATCTGATCCACTTTTGATTGAATTGACCTAAAATGATTTTAACATCCTTGATTGTTAATGTCTTCATTATAATTTTTGTATTTCACAAATTCATCATAGGGGCTGGATTGAACCCTTTGGCCCCTGGGCCACATGTTTGACACCTTTGACACCAGTTTAAAGAGTTTAGCATCTCTATAGTACTATACATGTCACAGCATAATAAAATCTGTTGTTCATATCTAATGAATTCAACAATGCAACTCCAAAATGTATCAGATTTACTTATTTTTGTATTCTGTACTATTTGTGTCATGTTCATCCAACATAAAGTGTTTCAGTTAGTTGATCAGCATTAGAATTTCTAAGCTTTAACATATGCAAATATAAATAGACTGAGAAATTGTATGTATTAGTGTAGACATGACAGGATGTATCTTGGTCATATGATCATCTTAATAGTCCATGTGCAGACAGTGGTTGGATGAATGTTTATGTATTGATGAGCAAAAGGTGGGTTGGTCTTTCTACTCACATGGTATTTACTGTTGAAGAATTAAAAAGCACATGTTTTGTACAGATTCAAAGATTTTTTTTCTATTAAATACCAATTTCTGTCGTATTAAAAAAACTAAGTGCTCTGCTTTGACTAGTAATTTGTTAAAAATTTTTGGGGGGCTTTTAGAACTTTATAGAGAGACAGGAAAGTTAGAGGAGAGAGGGGGAATGACGTTCACCAAAGGACCTGGGTCAGGATTTGAACCTACAACCCTGCAATAAGGCCTCAGGTCAGGTTAATAATTTGAGTTTAATATGGTTTTCCACATTAAAAAGATTGACATCTTCTTCTCTATACTCATAGAAAAATATCTCAGAACATTTAACGGTCGTTTATCTCTAAAGTTTATCTGCTGGGTACCTGTTGTTTCCTTCCTCCTTCAGAGTCCATTTATGATTTTAGTCCACTGAAGTTTCCTGCTAGATCACTCAATTCACTTCGAACCTTTGTAATGGCAATGTGGTAAGTGTGCTCTTTAAACTTCGGTGAAAATGAAAAAAAAAATTCAAAATACCATCAATCTGCTATGTGAAAATCAAACAATGAAAAATGAGCGGAGGAGTTTCACTTCATCTGCTTTCATTGTTCCTGTTTTCTCCCAACAGGAGGCAGTATAGTCATATTTAGTTGGATATTGTACCAACTAACACAAGAAGCATCATCACAGGGCAGATTTTATTCAAAACTTTATTATAATTCACATCTCTGTAATAAAGAGATCTAGAGCTGATATGCATGGATGAGAGGCTGGAAATGGGGACATCTACTGAGGTTGAGCCAGAGCATTGTTAGCTGTGTATTTGTGTGCAGAGCGCAGCAGTGCAGTGTGACTCTGCAGGATCTGATTGAGTACAGGGGCTTCAGTCCACCCGATGCTCCTCTCTGGATGTTCCCCATTCACTCTGCATCCTTTCATTACAACTCCCACTTCCTGAACCTCATCAATTCTCCTACAGCTGTATTGCTTACATTTTTCTCAAAGTAACTCAAAGGTGCAATGTGACAAACTGTCAGAGTACTTCTGTGGTGATTTGCATAGAGTTGCTTGTCATCATAAGGCCCTCATTCATACAATTGCAATTCTATCTTTGGTTCCCTTATTTCATTCATTCAATGGACTTACAAACTTTCAAACAAATCACACTTTTTGAGAAAAAACAGCAAAAAACAAAATGCACAGGGGCTGGCCTCTTACACTAAAAAAAAAAAAATCCGCCCTAGGTTTTAAGCCATTTAACCTTGTGTTGTGGAAACATTCAATTCTCTGCTCAAACATTGCGATAATATAATTTAACAACATAATTTAAAGACCTGTACCAGAGTGGATTTTCTCCATAAAGGCAAGAGAATAGTTAACACACACATAACAGATAACAATATAATGCCAATAGTATATTCTGCCACCTTGTGTAGAACTGATGCCTTTCAAAAGGAGTCACTCCTACATCTGGTGTCAAGCTGTTAACAAATCTTTTACAACAAATAGGCCATTGTTGATAATAATTCAGAGCTTCTTTACTGTTAAAGGTCTTTCCTTGTGGTTTCATGAGGACATACATAGCACAAGTGGCACATGCTTTTAAACTTGGATGAGCAATGTGACAAATTACCAGACATTTGGATTATACATTGACAAAAATATACATATGTGTAACATATCCTCTTTTATAATATTGCTTCAGGCCAGTGGTTAAAGACTGGAGGCACATTATTAACATGAGAGTTTTTTCCCCCTTAACTATAAAGTACACTCATTTACTGATGAGGTACTTTAAAATCTGACCAGTCACAGTAAATACCCATCACCCCTCTCTCCAGAGGTAATTAAAAAATCCAGACATTCACTGTCATGAATGTGCAACAATATTACATTACATAAATGCTGAAATTGCATTTCAGTGTGTGAGTTTGACGCAAATACATTCATCTCCTTGTGTGATGCTCAGAGTACTGATAGGAATCATCCCTTTTTGGCACAGACAGCGGGATACACTGAAAGCATCACTTGTCTTATTTCCCGTTTAATCAGGGTATAGAGGTGAACTCCAGCCCCTCTACTCTGCCTGCGATCTGAGACTTGACCTCACAATCAGTTAAAATATGAATTTATGGGTCATTTATTGTATGCATGGGCAGGGCAACCAGGCTTATATTTTTAACTGCAAGGCAGCTCATAAAAAGGATTTATTGCAAAGACTGACTGAATTAATATTTGTTTGAAACAAGCAGTTTCCATGAAGGGCACATACCAAGCAGAGGGATATGCTGAACTGGATCTGGGCATACAGTATCCAGATAGTGCTTAGCACAATGACATCACTTCAGATAAGATGGGATTTACAATTAACTTCAGAGCTGATTCTAACAGCATTAGTATTTAAGAACACGAATATCTAAAAAGTGTATTCCTTTTTCTGAGCACTGTGTCTAAAATCTGGTCCATGTTGCTTCACATGCACGGATGCATTGGTTATTTGTCTTAAAAGCAGCATCATCAGAGGAGCATTCATTTCTGTAAGGGTGGGGTGTGGGAGGATTCTTCATGGGACTGAAACTCTCGTTTCATTCCAGAAGCTCTTTTCTTACTGTTTGTGGAGTTTCACAAACTGTTTTGCTATATGTAGGTGTCCTCACTGGCAGAGGAGCATAAAAGCACTAACAGGCACCTGTGTTTAGTATCAAGCAAAGAGAAGGTAGAGCATGAAGAGCTGGGCTGAATCACACAACATTTAATGAAAAACCTTTCGTGTTAGTACTCTTAAATCACCCTTTAATACAGTCTGGGTGGAAAGAAGAAATAGATCACAAGGTAAATACAACATATGTCAGAATTTGTTTGTATTTTGCTGATATATTATTGAAGTGCTTCTGCAAATGTTAGTGTTCAGCCCAGCTGCATTCGCTACATCAGCATTAGTCCCTGTTTCAAGCACTTACAGAAAGAAAGAAATGTTACTGTTTTGACTTCAGGTAAAAACAGTCAAAAGCTCTTTTTTTGTATTCTGGCAGCAGCCATACACCTTACTTAACATATCATGACTTCAAAGAACTTAAAATAGAGCGCAACTATGTAGCACAACATACAACTTTTCCTATTCTGCCACATCTGGTATGCACAAACTATTACTTATGTTTAAGTTAACCAAAAGTTCAGATAATTCTGATTTTATCTGATGACTTTGAAGAAATCTACCAGAGATGGTGGGTCAAAGCAAAACAGATTGTATCACATACTTTCATTTTGATTTAAATCGCAAGTGACTTTCATTGAAACAATGTTAAATTTGTATTTGTCTCATCCATAAACAACGATATAAATAATGACTGACCCACCTGAAACTTTAATTTTACTATTTTAATTCTACTTATAATAATTTTTACTTGGTAAGAATGATAACTGTTAGGTGATGACCCTCTCAGTGAGTTCAGTTAAACTGAACACATATCTATCTGTAAATCAGCAGTTCAGTTCAACAACTCAAATTGCAAGGCTTAAAACTGCCAAAAATTAAGAGTCATATTTAATCATGTAATAAAATTCAGCTTCATCAAATGTCAGTGTTGTGTTGCTTGCAAAGTTGAGAGTCACTGTTGATGCCATATATTAGAAATCATCACGTTTGAACATTATTATTCCTAAATCAAACTCAGGTGTCTCTGGTAGATATCTTTATTATTATTATTATTATTATTATTATTATTATTATTATTATTATTATTATTATTATTATTTACATATCAAATAATTTATTGCACTGAAAAAAGTGATTTGCACATTCTTGAGTCTGTTTATGTTCATGTGTATATACCATAGTTAGGCACATTTTCCAGATACCACCTTGACAGAAATGAAGCTGCATGTGTGCATACACATGTGCATACACAAATATATGCAAAAAAAAAGTGTATATAAATCTGAGTACTCATATGATTGTATATACATGCACTTTTTTCATTTCTTTTTTGGTGTTGGCTTTGAGTCAGCTTTGGATCCTGAGAGGCCATTTTCTGTGTTGTCGATCCCTGATGAAGTTACAAGGCACTCCTTACTGCAGTGGGGAAAAAGAACAGACAAAGTTAGATCTTGTAGATACATGGCAGCATAAAGGAAATGCCTGAGTCTGCCTCATTAAAATATATATTTCTGCATGAAGAGTATCTGAGCTATCAGAATATTCTGTCAAGCACCGGCGCTGTATTCTGATGAAACAGAATGAAATGGTTACACTACTGGAAAACATTCGAAACTCACTTTTTCTCCTCAAGTTTGGTCATCACAAAGATAGCAAAGTTCTTGAGGAGCATGAAACCCATTAACAACGCGATGGCTCCGCCCACTGCTGAAGCTATGATGATGGTCAGTGTGTTGTCTACAACTCTCACTGCAGACATTAAGAAAAGACCAGAGAAAGAAAAGGGAAAAGCTCATCTGAAATATCTGAAGCATATCCGCCTTGTATGAGAATAGAGCTGTTGTTGTAGTGTCAGCTGCAGCTATTTCATGAACAAAGACAGACGTAAACAGGGCAGCTATGTGGAGGACTGGACTGGTCCCTGTTCAGAGTAGAGAGCTGTGTACACAAATAGGATAAATAAGGACTTTATGGAGTGAAGATTATACATTGACCTGGTCTTATTTAAGGTTTCAGTCCAGGAGCTGGTATGATTTGTGGTTTGAATATAAAAAACACATTTCTAAGCCAAATTTGTATGTGCAGGAAAATCATTGATAATATATGCTGTATAATTCTTGAGTCGAAGACAAGTCATTTTAATGTAAGAGGACATCCAGAGAGCATATGTACATTATGGAACACACCAAAAACCATAGATTATATGAAAAAAAAAAAAAGCATGTACAGAAGCAGAAACATGCAATTTAATGTCTGATACTGAAGTCTCTAGATTTTTAACCTTGAATGCACCTGGATACGTTACATATTTAATGATACACTTTTATTTAAATGTTGCCGGAGATCACATAAAGACATGCATCATTGCACTTTTCCCTGAGTTAAACCGCAGATTGAAGACTTCTGAAGCTCGGTGCAGAAAAGTGAACTGATCATCACTACTTTTTCTTAAATGAATTAATAAGAAAAACAAAACAACTAGAAAAGGCTTATTTTTCATTGGGGAAGTTAGATTATGGATTATCTGATAACCTTCATTCAGTTTTTATTACATTATTCATTGTTTCCTGGCACAATAGATATGATTTATTGTGTTTATTCATATATATATATATATATATATATATATATATATATATATATATATATATATATATATATATATATATACATATACATATGTATAATTTAATATTTTTATTAGCAAAAGCATGGTTTGGTTTATTTTTTACTTTAAAATGCATGTTATGTGTTGATCAAGTAAACCCAAATGAGTTTTTCCAGATTTCTGATGATTATAATTTTGATCCTGAACATAATTCAACAACCACAGGGAGTACCACTGTGTATTCCTGAGGTGTTGTCTGCATTTATTTCAGAGATAAACTAAGCTTTGACCACTCACACTCGTCCACCACAATGAGGTTGAAGGTGGCGCTGTGGTTCCTTCCCATCTCTTTAGGGTTACGTCCAAAGCAGATGTACTGGCCGCCATCCTCGAAAGTGATGTTCCACAGCATGATGGAGATGTTGTTGTTGTGATTCATCCCCACAAATGTCACCCGCTCTCGATATACAGACACATGAGGTTCCACTCCCTCTGTTGGTATCGTTGAATCACATACCTGAAGGGACCACAGAGTTTTCAGTCATCTCCTGAAAATGTATGACCATGAGCTGAATGTAGAAACATGAGAGTGTTACCCTCTGCAGGGTGCCGTTGTTGTTATACAGCCATTTGAAATAGAGGTCTCTGATGCCGATGCAGCTGGAGTACGTACATGGTAACATCACTGTGCTGCCATTCACTGCCTCCAGGAAAGGGACCTTACCCACAGACATCTCCAGTGCCTGAGCAGACCACAGACCTTAAAGGAAGACAAAAAAGAAATCACAAAATAGTAGTAACATAAAAGAATGTGTAATTCCAACAAACAGGCTGGTTTTCCCTCTGTATCTTTGTAAAATGTTTGTTACCCTACCCTGTAAAAGGTAACTTTTATACTTAAACCATAGAGACCTGTGTTACTTTTGTGGAAGTTCCCAAATGAATTTCTCTCTCTATTTAACCTTTCTTTATTATAATATTATCTTCTGTATTTTCTGTATATTCTAATTTTTTGGTGTAAATCATATTTTTTTCAAATATCTAATTCAGTGATCATGTAGATGTTCATAAAAGCTTAGAGTGAATTCAAAGGTTATTATATCAGAAATGGAGAAAAAGTTACTTTTTTCCAACAAAATCTACCATTAACTGATCATAAAACTAGTGTCTCCATCGTCATTGATCCAACTCTATGGGTTTTACTGGTGAATCAATGTTGTAGAAGATGACGGTGTTTCCATGGTAACTGCAGAGCCTCTGAATATCCAAATGGATCATATCTGATGACCATGAGAAGATGATAAACTGCATTTTACACCTATTATTTACATGGATTGATAAGATTAAACATTGTACATCAGTAGATTATTTCGGTCAGTGGTGAATGTTTGGGTCTTTATGGGTTAAAATACAAGAAGTCTTTAGTCTAATGTTTAATGGTTATGATGATGGTTTCTTTGCTGGTCCTGATAGCTTTGTTACATGTCATTCCTTTCTACAGAGGTGGAAAATGTTACTGTGATACTCCATATATTTGTGATATATTGCATTAATCACTCTTAAGTCATTGAACTCTGCTCAGTATTGTTCCATTTTCCAAACCCACATGTTCCCTTTTGTACATGCTCTGTTCCATCGAGGTCAAAACCAGATGTTTCATCAAGATAATGAAACACACCCAGGGCATGACATGTTGAAACTGTCAAGAATTTAGTTTGCATTTGTTTGTGTCTGTCTGATACAGCCACACCTTTTGAAACACAGAAAAGATTTTTCCACAAATATTTCATGATAATATTTGAGATTGTGTAGGATTTCAAGGATGTCTGAAAACATTTTTTTCCACTACAGTATGTACCCTTTCCTTATTTTGTCCTCATCACCATCAGCTTTCATATATAGGGAAAAAAATAAACAGAAAGTAAAAAGAACTCAGGCACACGGCTCCTCGTGCACAACCTTATTTTATGATATCAGACCTTCTTTCTGCTCAGTAGTTACACATTGATAGCTAAACCTATGTAACAAAAAGTGATGGTAAACCTGTGTCACATAACAAAACACAGAAATACAAAACTTCTCCTTAGGGGGGTCTCTCAAAGAGCCACACAGGGGAACCACAGACCACAGATCACACTCTGCCACCTCATTAGGTTATTAAACTAAAAGGCTTATTTCGTTTATAGTCACTTAGATTGGTATCTACACATGTTCAACCACACTTTTAATAGAAGGTTGAGTTGGTATTTATTATTTTAACCTTACACTGCAAGGTTACATCATTGTTTACTGTATTAATTTATGAATTTTTGTCATATTAATCTTTTGTTTCTTTGTCTTTTAGTTACTGGAAGTGACTTCCTGATTTAGCAAAACAAGTAGCTGATGGATGAAGTCTGCTCAATGCTGATGTCGGCTCATCAGACTGAACCACAGGCCGAGGCGTCATAGGGGGATCTAGTCGTAGTTAGGTTTGCTTCGCATTTATTGACGGCATCCATTTTGTTTTCCCCCTGTGTGTTATTTAGTTTGGCCAAGCTACTATAAAGGTTCCCTCTTGCGTCATTGTGTCGGGTCAGTTTGTTCTGTTAACACTGTCTCGTTTAGTTGCTGTTATTCTGAGTACAGTTATATTGTTGACCTCTGTCATAGGTGTAGTTTTTGTTTTTGTTTTTTTTTGCTCTGTATTGTTTTCACATTGGTTTGGGTGATTAAAACCCCACATTTTTCACACTTTCATCCTGTTTCCTCGTTGCCATACTGCTTGGTCCCTAACAGGTACATTTCACAGCTGCCTGTGTTTTTTTTTCCTTATACATATTCTATTTTGTACATGTAGGGCTGCCATGTGGGAGACAAAGAAAATATTAATCACCTCCTACACCATGATAATGTTTATTTTAACATTATCATGGAGTTTATCCTGTTTTAAAGTGGCTCTACTATACAGTAAGAAATGTGCATAAATGAAATGACTTAATTATTTACTACACTGATCAGCCATAACATTCTGACACTGACAAGAAAAGCGGTATTAATTTTGATTATCTCATCCAAATGGGATCTGTCAGTGAAATATACAGGGTAGGGAAGCAAAATTTACAATGAACATTTAGTTGTTTTTTCTCAGCAGGCACTACGTCAGTTGTTTTGAAACCAAACATATATTGATGTCATAATCATACCTAACACTATTATCCATACCTTTTCAGAAACTTTTGCCCATATGAGTAATCAGGAAAGCAAACGTCAAAGAGTGTGTGATTTGCTGAATGCGCTCGTCACACCAAAGGAGATTTCAAAAATAGTTGGAGTGTCCATAAAGACTGTTTATAATGTAAAGAAGAGAATGACTATGAGCAAAACTATTACGAGAAAGTCTGGAAGATACTATTAAAGAAGAATGGGAGAAGCTGTCACCCGAATATTTGAGGAACACTTGCGCAAGTTTCAGGAAGCGTGTGAAGGCAGTTATTGAGAAAGAAGGAGGACACATAGAATAAAAACCTTTTCTATTATGTAAATTTTCTTGTGGCAAATAAATTCTCATGACTTTCAATAAACTAATTGGTCATACACTGTCTTTCAATCCCTGCCTCAAAATATTGTAAATTTTGCTTCCCCACCCTGTATTAGGCAGCAAAGGAACATTAGACCTTGAAAAAGATGTGTTATAAACAGCAAAATAGGCAAAAGTAAGGATCTGAGCAACTTTGACAAGGAAGAAACTGTGATGGTCAAAACACTGGGTCAGATCATCTGCAGATCTTGTTCTTTCCCCACCAAAATTATCTAAAGAACAACCGAATCTCAATCAATCGAGCACCTATGGGAGCAGGGCTCTGACCCGAGGCCTAGACTCCACCAGACCTCTGAAAGCGTCCTGTGGTAACTGGACCAAGATGTTAGCAGCAGATCCTTGAAGTCCTGCTAGTGGAGAGGTGGACCACCATGGATTGGATTTATTTGTCCAGCACCTCCCACAGATAATCAATTGTCCTGAAATTGGGATGTCCTTCCATTGTCCATTTTTGGTCGGTACTAACCACTGCAAACCAGGAACAAGACCTACAGCTGTGGAGATGTTCCAACCCAGTCATCGCCGTTACAATATGGACCTGGTCAAAGTCACTCAGTTGCCTATATTGCTGCTTCTAACACATTAGCTTTGAGGACTAAATGTTCACTTGTTGCCTAATATATTCAACCCAGTGAAAGGTGCCATTTTAATGAAATGATCAATACTAGTACCATTTCTCCTGTCAGTGGTCAGAATGTTATGGCTGATCGGTGTATTTGTTCAAATCAGTTCAAAGATTCAGGCAGTAATAAAACCATTAAGACCTACTTATTTCAAGTGATTTGCTTCCATGAATTTAAGAACCCTTCACCATAGATTTCTAATAGCCACTCAGTAACACGACACCTCTTAGTCCTTGCTGTGACATTACTGTAAATCAGAGAAGGTGAAATCTGCTGTGCTCCTTATGAAAACTGTAACAGTACACCAGGAAGTGTAGAGAGTATCAGGAAGTCGCAGTTATCGAATCCTGTCTCCTTCCTTCTAATTGTTCCACCGATGAGAGAATATGGGTCACTTTGAGGAAACCGGTGTGTTTTTACAAATCTGTGCTCTGGCATTTCTTCTCATTATATAATAGTTTACTCTTAGGTGCTTGGGTGTGTTTCCAGGTGTCTATCGATGGGTTACAGTCTGTCATTTCAGCTATTCTTACTCCCACATATATACTGCACTGTACACACATATTGGGGTTTTAGTGGCAAACAAAAACATAGCACATGCACTGATTTACATTCATTCCCGGAGATGCCCTTCAGGCACATCATGCCGAATGTTAACCTTAAAACAACCCTTAATCCTCAAATGTAATTATTTATATGACACGGGTCTGCATTTTCTGCATAACTCTGTCTTCACAAGTGGTAAACAGATTTACATCCCCACATTAAGTACCCAGACTATACATACAAACTAAGGTTATATAGAAAACATACAATTCTAACAATCAGCTGAAAACAAGCAATGGATTCTTGTATGTTTTCCTGTTCTGTGACTAACATTCCTTTAATTCTGCCTGTTATTTCCTGCTTGTTTTTACGCTTTGTTCCGAACATGCTCAAGGTCACCGTCCAGAGGAGCACCACTGCAGCACATTGCAAACAACCCAGCGCTGAGCAGTACGGAGACGATGGAACGCAGTGAAGTAGGGCAGACTGTATGTGAGAATGTTATTGATTCAATCTAACCTCAGTCTCAGTCCTCCTTCTGCTCTTTCTGCTCCAGTGCAGAACAGTGAGGCTGCAAAATCAGTAACAACACATGCAGCAGCAGAAGCAGCAGCAGCAGCGTCAGTGTTTTTAAACCACCTTCTGAAATATGTTCAAAAACCACCAACAAGTCTCATAATCTTTAAAGAACTGTGAGCTCTAAATGTTTACAGAGTATAGTTTGCCTTCCTTTAATTTAGCACCTCACCATGTATTGTGTCTTGTAAAATAAGAATAAAAAAAAAAAGTAGTCTTGGTGCGTCAAATAAAAGTAGAACAGGGTGCTCCAGTTTCTAACCTACATGTGTCAAAAATTTGTATATTAAGTGAGTAGTATCTAGAATTTCAGCTTATTAGTTAATAAATAAATAGATAGATCTGAAATCGGTGTTAGAATAGAAAACAGTCAACTGACCTGCTTAGAAGTGAAATGTTTCAAAAGGGAAATAAACTGTACAACAATACATGAAACATATGAAAATGCAACATTTAGTGAAGTCAATATAAATTCTTGATTTTTCCATCACTAAATTGAAAATGTTTTGCTCATGTATGAGGTCAAATTGCTCCGTGCACGACCAGACACTGCGTAACTACTTAGTTTTAACCTACAGTAACTCTGATACTTCTGACTGAATTAGTCACGTATAAACCTGTAAAAAGCGCTCTTGCTGTTATTCTTAAATACTTTTATTAAATTGTGTTTGACCTTGATATCTTTGCTTTAGGAATGAGCTTCATTAATTTACACCTAATAGTTACTGTTTATCATATATAATGTTCCTTTCAAATGTATTAACTGTATTCTTTGCAGTAGTTTTCCTGTATATTTCACAGACTTTTCCATGTAACTGCTGTAGCATCTTCGTCACTGCAGTCCCAGGCCACCTGCATCTCCTGGAGTCTACCATGCGGTTTTTGCTCAGCGGGCCGAAATTATTCTTTGCTCTAAATAAAGCCAGCACCTGTGACCCTGACAAAGCTATACTGAATCTTTAGAATACGTATAAAATAGCCAAGTTTGCCAAACAACAACAGAAGACACAGTGTCTTGGGAAAGCAGCACAGTGTGTGAAGAAAGAGCAAAAATATCTTATGAGCTTTAATAATTCCAGAATGATTTAATGCACATTTTCTGCAGTAATGCTCCACACCCAAAAGCAGAGTTAGAAAATCAAGTAATGTATGACGGAGCATTCTTTGGGGAAAGGTGAGGGGTGCCAGCTGACACTCTGCTAATGGAGAATGAAAGTAGCACAGGAGATTGAAATAAGATGCGAATAAGATGCTCCTCTGTTTAATTCAATCTGGTTGGGGTGTTGGCTCAGATGTAATTATGTATGGCGAGACGAGGAAAGGGAAGGCCTAGGGTCCTCACAGTCTGACACAGCTTTTCCATCACAAAGAAACTCTGCACCAAATGCTTTAACACATTACGGATCATTATGGATGTCGCTACTCATACCTGTCAGCTATGAAGTTTGCTGCAAGCTTTACCGAATATAAAAGCTTCATGATGATTAATTCTGACACATTTTCACATCATCCTAAAGACAAAAGTCATTCTAGTCACCAAAAGCAAAATGCCACAATGCCTGGTGTACAAACGCAAGAAAACAAATGAGGTTCAAAACAAATGAAGGTCAATGTCATAAGCCGCAGCATCAAGGTTTTGTTTATAAAACTGAGCAGAATGAAGGGGTGGTGGTGAGGAGTGGGCCACAGAGATAAGGTGGAATACAGCCAACAAAGGTCATTCTTGGAAAATAAAAAGCAGACATTACCAAACAGTGCAGACAAGACCAGAGTGAGGGCTGTATGTGGAGGGCCCAGCCTCAGGGGTCCGACCCCACTCCACCGGACCTCCATGGCAGCCAGATCTGCTCCAAAGCAAGTCCTGCTGCAGGATCCAGAATCTGTTATCACTTCCTGTCCTCTTAATCAGTAGACAATCCCTGAGAACGCTGTAATGTCCTGGATTACAACAGGGAAGCAGTGGACCCGAACAGTTCAGGTAGATGTTGCTTCAGTGGACTGGGCTGTAGTGAACCTGCCTGCCAGCCCACACAGCACTCCTGTGGAAGGGAAGTGGGTGAGCCAGAAAGAGAAGGAAAAAGTTAAAAGATGCTATTTAAGCACATAAAACACACAGGCAAAACAATAGAAAAGTTGTGATTCTCATTTTTCTGTGTGCTCCTCCATGCAAGTAACATGAAACACATCCTGTAACTCTCTGCTCCAATTTTACAGACAACAACCTGATTTAACAACAATAACAGGTCACAGTTTTCCATGGTTACCTGCTCTTGCAGCCGGTGTTTCCTCTAAGGCCGGCAGGCTGACTGCACAGCTGAGTCAGTGTGGACCGGACAGCATCGGAGTGGCAAACACTCACTGCGCACAGTCAGGGTTCACTCAAGGAGAATCTACCAGCCAACACTTTCACTGCAGAGACAGCCACATTGCAGCGCCGGCCGGGATGAGAAGCAATTAGAGGCAGGGGGAGACAGGCAGAAAGAAAACGAATGCAAAAGGGAAAAGCTGCTGCTCTTACTCCTCACAGTGACTCCTTCCCTTGTGCGTCCCTCTGGCTGTCTCTCAACTTTTCCCTGTCCTGTCTGTTGGCTGGGTGCCACCCTCCTCTTCCTCATCCCTCTGTCTCCCCTCCCTCACCTGAGCCTATATCCCTCTTATTTTCCTCCCCTCCTCTATCACCCCCATTCACTCCCCCTCTCTTTGCTCCCTCCCTACCCATCTCCAGACTCGGGGCGTGTATGCAGACTCATGCACTTTTGTCAGAGTGTTTGTGAAGATCAGAGAAAAGTTCTGCAGTGCAGGGTGAGTAAGAGGTTGTGTAATGCAGGCCCAGGCACGCATTTTAAAATACTTCATTCATAAATTGACAATCCAATACCAGAGTCTCCATTTCCTGGTTTAGAGCTTTAGTTCACTGAAGGCATTAAAGGAACCATCATAGAGAAAAACAGGACAACAAAGAATCTCAGCTTTTTTAATTTCATCACCTTTCTCAGTCTGCACCTATGTATGCTTTTCATAACAGATTGACAGTCCTCTCTCTCTCTCTCTCTCCTCTCCTCTCCTCTCCTCTCCTCTCCTCTCCTCTCCTCTCCTCTCCTCTCCTCTCCTCTCATGTGTCCCATTCATTTCCTACAGAAGGTCAAACTATCATGTAGGTCATGAGGCATTCGTAAGTCTCTTGTGATACAGCTGTAAGACTGTGCATGCAAACACTTTTCCCAACAGGACTCTCCTCCTTTCCCATAAATATAGACATCAGCCGACAACCACTGACCAATATGTTGTGTCTGCAGTATTCACAGGGCATTGTAGAGGAACTGCTTAGTTCAGCCTTTCCAGATTTGATTAGTGAATTTCGCTGTTGATTATAATTACATTTATACACTTTACAGAATCATATTATCGCCATGTGCCTGTTATGTAATATCCAGCCATTACTATAACAGCAGTAGACTGTAGTGTAATAATGGACTTGTCTTGTCTTAATCATTTTATCTTGGCTTAATCATTTTATTTAAAAAGTGGATATTATGAAGTTAAATGGACTTTCCTGCTGTAGCCAAGAATAAAAAGACGTTCAATGCTGAGGATGCAGCCGAGGCCATGTGACAGTGTGTGCCATCTGAGACCAGATACAGTTACACAGGCAGAGGACATGGGGACAAGTACATACGAGTTGCAGATGTAACTTCCTGGTTTGACTTTTTCTTATTAGAAACCAAGGCAAGGAAACAAGGAAAGTTCAACACTAGAGAGAAGACAGGTGCAGGTGTATGCCACATAAGTGTGTTTTATATTGGCTTTTATGTCATTACAGGGGGTGTTTTTAATCTGTTCTGTAAAGACTACTGTATCCAATAAGAGTTTGCAGGGTATGAGGAAAAACTGAACGTTATTGTAACATAAGGTTTATGTTTGGGCTTTTGATACATGTCATCAGGGTCAAGGGTGACTACAAGGATTGTTTCCAGCTTCATGGAAACACTTTTATAATTGTACAGTGGAAAGATTATAGCTATTTTTGTGCCAACTACCACATGAATTTTTTCTCTACTTTTAACCTTTTTGGAGTGACTTATCACCATTTATTATGATATTATCCTCACTGTAAGCCCGGATGTCAAATGTACCTAAAAAAAAAAAATTAATTAGAATGCACTTAAAAATATAAGTTTGATGACATTACAAGACTAGAGAAGTACTCGGAGAGCGCAGACCTCCGCCAAGGCAGATCAGTAGAAACATTAAGTATAGTAAACTCATTTGTAGATATAGTTGAATGTGTGAATAAATTTAAGTTAAATGGATTTAAATTAATAAGTTTTAGTTATGACTACATCTCTTTTTCTTCTGAACACATAAATTGTCGACTGCCCATACATGTCTGGACATGCCAGTCTCAGTGCTTTTGGTCAAAGAGTAGCTGCATTTTGGTGATTATCATACAAGATACAAATCAAAAAGTTCTAAGCGGCTGTTGGCTATTGATGATAGTTTGTTACCTCCGCCAAGGAGGTTATGTTTTTGCCAGGGTTTGTTTGTTTGTCTGTCTGTCTGTCTGTCTGTCTGTTTGTTTGTTTGTCTGTCCGTTAGTGTGCAACATAACTCAAAAAGTTATGGACAGATTTGGATGAAATTTTCAGGGTTTGTTGGAAATGGGATAAGGAAGAAATGATTAAATTTTGGTGGTGATCGGGGGTGGGGGGGCCCACGGGGGGGGGCACTGATTGATAGTGTGCAACATAACTCAAAAAGTTATGGACAGATTTGGATGAAATTTCAGGGTTTGTTGGAAATGGGATGAGGAAGAAATGATTAAATTTTGGTGGTGATCAGGGGTGGGGGGGCCCACGGGGGGGTGTCTCCGAGTGCTTCTAGTTTTAGTATTTTATTGTATTATCCAACAGTTCCATCAACCTGTTCCATGGACATTTTCTCTTTGCTAGGTGTCCACTAGCTGACTTTCTACTTTTCTCAGTGAGGGAGATTGTAAGCCTGAATAAGTTGAGTTTACTTAAAAAAAATTTAAAAAATTAAAAAAAAAGTGGTTGAATTTAAAAAAAAAAAAGTAATGATTAATGAACTTTTTAAGTACATGTAACTTAAAATCTTAGTTAAATGTAAGTTAAATGTACTTAAAAAGTTCACTAATCATTATTTAATTTTTTCAAGGCAACTACTTTCCTTTCTTTCTTTTTTTTTTTTTTTTTTAAAGTAAACTCAACTTATCTGGACTTACAGTGCTCTGCATGGCTCAAAAGTTATTATTATTTAGATCACAAGATGTCATTTGTTGTTGGCTGCTGTTTAGGTCTTTGAAGGTTTTACACACACACACACACACACACACACACGTGCACACACACACACACACACACACGCACACACACTTAATCTTACTTTTAATTCAGTAAAATCTATGATGTTCACCTTAAATACAGAACAAAACAACATGTCTTTGTCTGACACATCATTTCTCTAAGCCTGTTACTCTAAATAATCGTCAAAATCACACACTGAGTAAACTCTTAACAAAGATCCCCAAACAATTAATAATATGTATGATCAGCAATGAAAAAATGTAAATCATTACTTGAAGCTGCAGTAAACAGAAATCAAGAAAAAAATCAGAATTGAAAACATACACCCTCTTCCTGTATCTCTGCACTGTCTGTACATTGAATATAAAGATGGATTATGCAACACCATGTCATGCAGCTATGAAAAGTGAAGCCATAATATCATGGGTAGTGGAGCTTTCATGTTTATTCTGGCTATAAATGTAATATGCTGTACAAAGGTTTACCATATCATAATACATCAGTGCCAAAAAAACCCTGGTATGGTCATTTTGCAGTACGTGTACTCCAACTAGTCCTACCCATAATTTCCTGTACAGCAGAGGTTACATCATGTCAGCTGAGCTACTGGTAGTGTGAGGGTGGTACAGTCCAGGGCTCTGCTCTACACACTGTAACTGACATATTAAAGAGTTAATGTGTATGTTCCATTTACAGTCTACATCAGCATATAGTTTTTAAAGGCAGCTGCTGTGCAAACTAAAAGTACAAGGCTAGTATGTTGCCACACAGCCATAGAATCAGTGCAGTAAATATGCATCAGATAAAGTCATGACAACAGTTCATCATTACAGCTGTCGATCAGGAGTTTCTGTACCCCCCCATCCTTAAAAAAATGCTGTGATTGGCCAAAATCTTCTACTACTTTGTTAGGAGTCAAGTTAAAATGACTTCTTTCCTTTCAGGTCACTTGAATTACAATACGCTTCATGGCTATTAAGTCATTTCTTGACCAGTGATGAAAAATGAACGCCTCTACTGAAGCTTTGAATCTTTTACAAAATACTTTTCTAACCTAAGATACTCCAACAATAACCAATGATCTAAACCCAAGGGCTCCATGGTAAACATGTACATAATGTGTGACGTGAGGTGATAGAAGGTTTGTTAGGGTGTGGAGTTCCAGCAGAGATAATGCGGCCAGGCTGTGGGCTCTCCACTCTGCTCTCCAGGCCCCCCCACTGGAGTATCAATGCAGCAGCAGTGGGAACTCTTCCAGAACTGCAATAACAAAAAAAACAACAGCATTTTGCTGCAGAAAGACAGGGTGCTGCTGCAGACTGGTGCAAGGCTGTAACTACACACACAGCATATACATGAACCTCTTGCTCAAACACTTGGTATATATATGTGTTAAGAATATGGTTCAGGTTATTAATCATGCTACCTACAGCCTCAGCTTTTATAAGCATATGCTCATATTACAGACAGACAGTAAGGTGTCATCTGCTCCCACTGCAGCAAAATGACTGCAGCTCCAAAGGAAAAGACACAAGGACATGCAACTCCGCTTGTACACTGGTGAGTGATCAGCAACACACATCCAGTCATATATAAAGGAAATAAGAAGTATGTAAAACTAATATATTATTGGCATACAGTCTTGACTTCAATGTTCATATGCACATACAAACAAAATTATGTGAAGTGATTTTATGATGACATATGTAAGCTGAAGATAAAGAAATACTCATAACTTCATAAGGTTTTAAAATGAATTTGACTCATGACTTTTTTTTTTTTCCCATAAATCCATTACAAGTTCCATTTCAGAAAGACTGATTCTGAAGAACATTGTGGACTGACACAAGCTTAAGTAGTCTGACATGGCTGACATGTCCCCACACGTTCCAGGTTAGTGGGCCATTCCACTCCACTGCACCCCCCACTTTGAAATGTTTTTTCTTTCTTTCTTAAAAGGATGGAAATGAAAGCATGGGCTGTGGTTAGAGCAAACAGTTAATGCTTTTTTTCCCCCCCAAGTGGCAATGTTTGTGATACCACCAGGGGGAGATGTACTACACAAGCCTCTGCAGTTTTTTTTTTTTCATAACTACACTGGAAAAGGACTGAGCAACACAGACCTAATATCAATGGATTGCTCAGCATGTGAAATATCTCATGATGGGATTAACAGTCATACCTTCATATTTATAAAAGAAGCTGCTGTGCACTCCTAGTACTGTTTGCTTTAATGAAAATAATGTTAGATTGTTTTCCCATGTATATCCACAAAATATAGAGATGATCTTTTTCACTGAGCTCACTGATCCAAAATAAAAGAATCATATGGATCTGTTTTGGACAGACGAGATTGGAAAAGTGAATGAAGTGGGAAACGGTTCAGGAACAGGAAGTGTGACTCAGTTGTGTGACACATTTAGGAGTGGCTAAATACTGGTATTTTCCACCCGCTCCCTTTCTCCAGTGTGTTAAATCAAAACATTAATAAGATTACAGTGTTTTTAAAAACTGTTCTTTATTTCAAAGTGGCTGTAAAAAGGCAGATGACAACAAGGTCTTGATTTAAAAAGTGTAAACTCGGCTTATTAACAGTATATACAAAAATCATAGTATAAAATCACTTGTGTAATGTTGCCAATATAGTAAACACTTTGCTTTATCACTCGCAAAAGGTAAATGACAGCATCCATTTTATCCATTTAATTTCTAACTTTATCCAAACATTCTGCATCAAGACAGGCTATGACACAGATTTAAGATTATTTTTCGACTGAAACATTTAATATCAGCTGAAACATAAGAGGAAAGATAAACACTATACGCACTAGTGTGCCGTGGTGTCACTAATTAGTCACAAGTTAAAATGTCCATGGTCTTCTACAGGTTGAATTTGATCTGAGGCTACACAGTTCAAGCAGCCATGATGTAGAAATCCATTCAATAAGCATGAAAAGGCAAAGTCATCTCCAGAACATGACAAAACTATACAAGCACAGAACTTAATATTTCTGTGGTGCTGTTAGTGAGAAACAACTGGATTCTGAAAAACACTGCATCATAAATTACATCTTAACATTTATTAACTAGTGACTATACCAAAAAGGCTAGTAGTTGGACTCAATCATCATCTCCGCCATCATCGTCATCATCATCATCGTCGTCATCATCATCTTCACCCTCTTCCTCTTCGTCATCTCCACTGCTGGCTTCAGACTCTTCATCATCTGAACTATCAACCTCTTTCTTCTTCGTCTCGATAGTCAGATGAACCGCCTCTTCAGGTTTACTAACGCAATGCACACATGCACCAAACACACACATGCATAAACAGTGAGATGAGCAGTTGATGGAAATCCAATCATGAGAAAAGTGAAGTAAACAGACTGACCCACGCTGGTTTACCACAGAAAATGTCCAATGGTGTAAGGGGAGAGAAAGAGACTTAAAAATACAATACCCAGAATCCTTTGCTTGAAACAAACCCAGCGCTTTTTTCCTTCCAGAGTAGCAGAGAATAGATGTACTGCTTCTTTTCAAAGACAATGATTAAAACATTAATTCAGAAGCAGGTCAAGGTTTCAGTCACCAGATTTAGTCCTTTTCCATCCTGATTCACACATCAAACAGCATGTTTTCCATTTTAATATGCAGCAAAATCTGAATTTAAATTAGATTTCATTGCAGCTATTGTTCAAAAACACAATGTTATGCCCAGAAAAAAAATGTACAAGTACTCTTACTTCCCACAACTAAATAACCTGAACCCCTTGTAGCAGGAAAAGAGAAAATAAGACTCAATTCACCACAGCAGAATCATGTATTTTTAGATAAATGAAGTACTCTTTGGGCTCATTAATGGTAAAACTGATTTTATACCTCAGGTCTAGGTCATGATTCAGTTGAAGTATTATGTAAAACTCTTAAAAAAATACAGATTAAAAATACTAAATTGTGCTGTGTGAATTGAGGCTAATAAATAGTGGGGAAAACAGCATTTAGTTCAGAAAAAATCCCAACATATTCCCTCCATATTCACGTCTCCTTTACAGTGTAAAGGACAGTGTAAACTACTGATACAGTTAGGTTAGTAGTTTTCATTATTCACAACTTTAGAAGAAGAAATATAAAACAATCATCATAAAACAAAATGATAATGCGGTGCACTGTGTCACTAACAGTTCAATAATCAGCTATGGTCGTAATATCACATTGGAGGAGCAAACATGGAAGAAAAAGTCGCCCTCCCCTCTTATGTTCAGAAGTCCTTCCAGCAGAGCAGACCCAAACTGCACACCAGTCCCGAGAGGAAAATCTGGCCTGCTGGCCCTCACCACACAGTCGGGTCCCTCCACTCCTGCTCCCTCGAGTGCATCTCAACATCATTGTCTCTGTGCCGATTCCTGCACACCTTGACTGCCACAAAGATCCCGAGGATGATCAGGATAGCGACGATGGCTCCTCCCACGGCAATCGCCAGGATACTGATTTCAGAGAGGGACACTAGAAGCACCAAATGCAGATAAAAATGAACAGTAGGTGGTGAAGTGACATGAACAATGAGACATTACAGCAGCTGAGAACACAAGAGCTAACATTAAATTATCAGAAAATAATCAATGTCCTGAACCTCAGCCTGCGCTCAGAACAATGCTGACCTCTGACCCCTGGAGAGGATTGTTTCCAACATGGTAAGAACCAATAAGGTAAAACTTACATATGTAATGAAAGTATAAATGATGTGGATATTCTAATCCAAACCACTACATAGTCCACTAGCTGTCCATTCTAACTGAAATAATGAAGTCTCTGATTCTGTAAATAGGACATAAATGCTTCAGACCCACTATTGCTTGCAATCTTCAGTGGAAAGTTGCTTTTTGTGGAAGCTGCAGGAATACAGGTGCAGCCAAAATGATTAGAACACTGACAGATCTGAAAATACTGACTTTTTTTGCCTCTAAAATATGATTTCATATCATAATGTACATGAAACGGGCAGATGGTCTGGGCACAAAAAATATCAGATGAAGTGACTCCTAATGTTTTTATCCACTTTTAATTTTAATATTTACATAATGAGTAGAATAGGCCTTGTACACTCACTTATGACGGCTCTATGCTAGAGTTTATAGAGCATAATGATGACTGTAGATATTTAATTTGTTTTATGAGCATTTTAATGGCCAATTTAAAACAACAAAAAAAAAGACAAAAACAAAAAAAAAAACAGATCAAACATCTTAATTGTGCAGTGTTGTAGTGTCATCATGTATCTAATTATATAAGAGTAGCACCATTTGCAAAACTCTTAGCTGATGCTAATACTGACAATTAAAATGACATTTTGGCTGGTATAAAATGTCCATACTGATGTTATGTTCTGTTTCTTTATTCTGCTATTCATCCCCCCTTAACAAAAGAAAACCTCATTATGAATATAATAATAGTCCTCCAGATTCAAACATTCAAATCTGTGAAATATCCTTTAATATAACAAAACAAATAAATATCTACTACTGCCATCAATGAAGACATCTTACATGCCAATAACAATATTTGTTGATATTGGTAAATAGTAGTCATTACCAATATCTGACCAATATATCTGTGCATCCTTGAATTATATGTGTTTGAAACTTTGCATTTTTAATACTGGAAATTAGAGAAAAAAATTATCTGCAATTTAAAATAAAAGCTAAAAAGAAGGGGGTACCTGTCACATAAAGAGGATTACTGATTAGCAAACAGGTTTAACTATTCACAGCACTTTAACGTGTCTATCTGGCTGCTGATCGGTCGACTTAATGGGATGCTGTTGAGTCCTCCAATCAGTGAACACAGACTACAGAGCCAGAGACACTTTTACTGAGAAACATTTGTAATTCTCTTAAGAAAAAGAGGAGATCAGTCACCAAAAGATGTTTAAAAGTGGTTTAATCTAGAGAGAAAAATGGCAAGCAGACAGGGATACAAATGTCTCTTCTTTACCTAATATAAACAGTGTTCCTGAGGAATCCCATACTCCATCTTTAGCAGTGGTAGCATTGCAGAAAAGAGGAAATGGAAAACACTGAAAGGAGAAATAGGCTACCAAGAGTGTTATAATTAGAAATAGCTAATGTCAATAAATTGCATGCTCCAGCAAAAAAACTTCCCACAAGAACATGCAAACCTTCCATACTGAACTGACGGGAAATACAGGGTGTCCATAAAGTCTCATTACAATTAACAAATTTATTATGAAAGCAAATGAACAGGCAGATCTGTGGAAAACATTACAAAATGAAAAGTAGATATTAAAGTTTTTTATGCCTCATTTAACCCACCTCTATATGAACAACATTAGTTACATGAAGCTCATCCAGACGGTACTGGATTTCTTGCCATGTTGGCTGTAGCATCGACTCATCAGTGGTGTCAATAGCATCTGTGATCTTTGGCTTCAGGTCATTGATGTCCTGTATCTTTGTTCAATACACGATATCTTTAACATAACCCCATAGAAAGTAATCCAGGGGTTGATATCTGGTGCACGAGGTGTCCAGGGAATTGGGCCATTCCCTCAAATCCACCGGTTTGGAAATGTTTGATTTAGGAACCCACCAACATGCAGTCCATGTGGTGGTGCACCATCTTGCTGGAACATGATGGTTGGTTGAAGGTCATTCACTTGTGGTGTCACAAGAAAAATGCACCGACTCCATTGCACATGATCCCACAGAATCAAACTTTGATAACCACTGAGTACATACAACAAATCTGATTTCTATATCTCAATTGCTTTTGTCAGACATTTTTTTTTAAATTGTACAGAGACTTCGTGGACACCCTGTACAATCACATTTCCTCTCATATAATTTACATTACAGTGAATGTAGTGCTACTCTTTAATCTCCTTGAGGAAGGGATGCAGAGCTGCCGGTCTGACCTTTGTCGACGACTTTGAGGACGATCTCTCCATTACTGCCATGCACATCTGGACGATTGCGAACTTGGCAGATGTAGGTACCATTGAAGGTTGGAGGTACGTCCTGCAAGGTTATGGAGACATCTTTTCTCAAAACGTCTCCTGACCACACTACATGGCCTTTAAAACGCCCTTCATCGGGAGGAAACGGTTCCTTGTCGTAGTAAAATACCTGACAGACAACAAATAAAATGGTGAAAAGGTAGAAATATTTCCATGGTAGCTTACCTACAGTTGTGCTCATAAGTTTACATACTCTTGCAGAATTTGTGATTCTTTGGCCAGTTTTCACAGAATATGAATGATAATACAAAAACTTTTTTTCACTCATGGCTAATGGTTGGATGAAGCCGTTTATTGTCAAACAAATGTGCTTGCTCTTTTTAAATCATACTGACATCAAAAACTATTCAAATGACCCTGATCTAAAGTTTACGTACCCTAGTTGTTAATCCTCTGTATTGGCCCCTTTAACATTAATGACAGCATGAAGTCTTTTGTGGTAGTTGTGGAAGAGGCACTTTATTTTCTCAGAAGGTAAAGCTGCCCATTCTTCTTGCCAAAACACTTTCAGTTCCTTTAAGATTTTGGGTTTTCTTGCATGAACTGCATGTTTGAGACCCCCCCCCACCACCCCCACACCCCCAAAGTGGCTGAATGATATTGAGGTCAGGGGACTGAGATGGCCACTCCTTCACTTTTTTTCTGCTGTAGCCAATGACAGGTCCATTTGACCTTGTGTTTTGGGCCATTTTCATGTTGGAATATCCAAGACCGTCCCATGTGGATTCTGTCAGGGTGTGTAAACTTATGAGCACAACTGGATTTACAGCTCTGTCACATTCACAATTATAAAGGTAAATTTAATGCTGTGTCTATAAAAATATCACACACACCGACTCATCAGGGCCTGGTTGCAGAGGACGGAAGTTCCAGGACACGACGACGGTCTGCAGTGATACTGGGTGGGTTGAGCTAAAAGTGCACTTCAGCCTCACATCCGTCCCATTGACTGCTTCCATCTCACCTGGTGTGAAAATATCGATTCCACTGACGTGTCGCACCCCTGTTATCAACAAAAGACAGCACAAAGAAACCTTGTGAGCACAACTACACAGACAGCGAATATAAATGAATAGGACACATTTTCTCAAATAAATCCAGGAGCCTCATGATGGCCTGGGAATACCATACAAAATCACTTCTCTAAATAAAACAAATGAGACCATAGTGACTTTTAGAAAAAAGAAAAAAAAAAACTTCGTATTTTAGAGAGAAGTTCATTGTATGTAAAGTTATTTGACAATGCGTTCTCAGTCTAAGGACCATCTTCTCCTTCAAAATATGACAGTACATATTGTAATCCATAATTCCATTGATGAATTTGGTTCTCACCTTTCAGCAGTACTCACCCAGTACTGAAATGTGATGTTTGTAATGTTGTACTATTCATCATCTACACCCAGCAGATCCAAACACGTTGATATTTGTTTCATCAGACCACAAATCATGCTACCAAACGTACTGACAGACAAATAGAACAGCAGTTTTGTTTAAGCAAATGAATCACAGAAAGTCTACTCTTCAATGAACTGCATGCCAGATCCTGTGATACAAGAGCGTGGAAAGTTACAGTGAAATAATTTAGTATTTAGGGTGTGATAGCTTTAGGGACATAATGTATGGCAAATCTTTCTCATCAATTAATTAGAAAATTATTAAATAAAGGCCTGGTACTTTACTCAGTGGAGATATATCAAGGCACTCACCACTGTTCGAGGCAATAGAGTGTGTATACTGTAATATTTCACTAACCTGTTATCCAATTAACATCATTTTAATTTATATTCATATATTAAGGCTGTGTTTATAGTTTCCATGACCACAGGTGGAAAAAGTGCAGAAGTATTCCAACAGAAGTGCTGACGCTAGTGTGAAGTAGTGACTAAACGTCCTTAATCAACAAAAAGCAGAAAAGTTTAAGATATACAATGTCCTCAGAGATAAAGTAAAAAGTATTTCTACATTAGTACCAGCTGTTTCTGAAATGCAAAACCTGTCTGTTTTATCTAGTTACATGTTTTACATCCCTACATCTGTCATGTGTGACATCCACTGCTCTATACAAGGAATCATCTTTTTTTAATGTATTATCGGTTCTATATGAAGAGTATATGAGACCATTTTGACTTTTGGGAAGGTATGCTATGATGTGAACATTAATAATAATAATTGATAATTATCCTTGAACACACTGAAAACAAAATGAGTGTTTTGAAAATATACAGAACAGACACATAAATATATATCTGTTAAGACATAGGGAAAATTTGAAATTGTCAAAATACTAATAATATTGATACTACTACTACTACTACTAATAATAATAATAATAACAATAATAATAATAATAATCATAATAGTAATAATAATGTAAAACACTGACCCCTGAAAATCTACTTAAGTGTTATAACAAAGTGCTTCCAATTTCTGTCCATGAGATATTATTTTAGTTGAATATATCAAACAAGAAAGCAAATAATTCATAGACTTCTGTTCCCGTGTTATGTTTTTTGCTGTATGTCTTTCAGTATGTTTTTAAGTTTTCACTTTCAGCTTGTTAATGACTTCATTGCCTGAATGTTCCACATTTTTACAAACAGAAATGAACCTTTTCCTGCAGCATTCTGGTACAGTTCAATAGCTGAGTTCAGTCTGGATCACACTGTCAGCCACAGTGATGAGCCATCCTCAGACTTTCCCCGAGGATTAAAACATTCCTCACCATAAACCATAAAGAAGAGACAGCCAAGAATGTTCATTAATCCTGATCAGAGACAGAACAGTATGTGGAAAAGTGTCTGCGGCAGAGCTTTGTTTTATTAAACACATGAAAACTGTTAATTTACACAGTAATATTAAGAAGATGATGTGGCAATTTTCTCTACTGTCAGTGAATCAGATATGCAAACCAGTGTGAAGTGCATTTCTGTATTAACATACACTTTGGAAGTAAAATCAGATCTTTTTCACAAAACTTTGTGGTTTTGCAAGAAGATCTGCAAAGTTATCACTACACACAATCAGTCTAAATTTTGCAGTTTGCAGTGATTTTTGGCTTCTCTTGTGTATTGAATATCCTTTTAATCCATGTGTAAAATTGTGAAAAGATGTAAATAAACATTTGACTTCAGGTCTGTAATGGCTTCAGGTCTGTAATGGAAAACCTGAAGAAAGTGGTCTCTTCGATAATCACAATGATTAACATGAGGAGTCACTGAGTAAATGAATGTGAAAATAACACAAATCATGCAGTATGCTATGGTATGTGAAGGAAAAAATGCTAAAATTGCAAAAGAATAATTTCATACAAGAATGACATTACCATTTCTGCAATTTAATATATTTATGAATCCTACATGACCAGGGCATGGCGTTTTTTGATTGACAGGTACATGTACAGTCTTACATCCAGCGTTAATTCTATGGTTTCACATATCAGGATGTAATAAAATCATTCAGTCCTTACCAGGTTATAAAAACACAAAACAGATTCCACCTTGGTAATATATATTTAACAAAAATTGAGCCAAAATGGAAAAACTGTGTGTGAAAGATTAAGTTAAGTACCCCTTTTTTGCCTCCTTAGAAATAAGTCCTGGTACATAAAACCATAGAATTAAAAGAGGGCATACCTCCTTCTACTTTCTTCTCATAACTCTAAACCCTATAGTTCAGGTGAACAAAAATGAGGTCTCTACAAATTATTTGCCATATATCACACAATCTAAATAGAAATGCTATGGAAACACAATGTAAAAATTCTGCAATTTCATTTCTTTTGCATATTCGCGCCGAAACAAGCACTGGCTGTACAAACGTATATATTATAAGTTTATGTACTTATACTGCCAACTGTATAAATATTCAAGTATATATTCAGAATGTTACTGTATTTTGACATGATCTACCATATTGTACAATCTGTGACAAAGCTTTGTTTCCAAACATAACAAAATAATGATATAGGAAAAAAAAATTCAGTTAAATTTAGTGTAGCCTCACGACGGTGGAGTGCGTGAAAAGAGTCGAAAACAGAATTATAAATTATATTATCTTCCTCTCCAGGTCAAACCAAATTCCTGAACAACCATGCTGATTGGTTGGTATCAGGTCAAAGCACGGACATCCTCTGCAAATGACATTTACGAAGACAGATGATCTTAAGGAATGAGCCTAATGGACTTAAAAAAATACTTCCTCAGCCATTGTCTTCTGTTCTTCATCAAGAGCCATTTCCCCTGTCGTGGTAATTGAGAGCACCCCGGAACTTGTGTTTACACTTAGCCGACTTTGTCCTCTCAACATCTGTGTTTTATTATGTTGCTTATCCAGAGGTGAAGATGAACCCAGAAGAAGAAATAGACTGAGTAACCAAAATCACTATATGTGCCATGTTAATAGGATCACAGAAATGTGTTAATGTTGATTAACTCAGCATGCTAACTCTTTTATGTAGACGTAATACTTAAGCCATTTGCCTGACCTGTGGTTTCATATATGTGTCCTGATCATGTTCACGGTGAATTATGTGAAAGTAAGAGTATTACTGCTTATAGCATGTCTGAATAATCATGCTATTATTTTACTGATGCTTAAGTGAGGTTACAGGTGATGTATAAAGTTTGAGTGATCTTATTCAAGGATCTTATTTAAGGATGCAAGGTTTTCTTACAAGTCTGCACAACGTCCTCTCCCCCTCTGTCTTCCTAAGAGGGAAGAGAAACGTGACTTTGAGATATGCAAACGACTCGTTAATATGCACAAGGAGGTTGGATTCCCGCCAAAACAGACAAAGAAGGCAACGCCCCGAGGCATCGATGACTCATCAATATGCATGAGGGAGGCGTGCCGGGTTGGTTTCGGACAAAATTATAAAAGTAAATGAAACCAACTTTTCATCAGAGCTTTCTCCACCTTATCTGCTCTCAACTACTCAAAGAGCTTGACCATCTCCTTGGCTCTCAGAGCTGTTCCACCTTCTGAGCTCTCCAAGAGTCTTTTCCATCTTCGCTGTTCTCCACTTCTCCTGGCGAGCTTTCCAGAACCAGCCGCCAGAGCCAGCTGTGAACCTCCTCCAGCCAGCAGAACGTCAGAGCTTCAGAACTTCAGACCTCCAGTGTGAGCATGTCACTTCACAGCCTGGTCCTGCTTCGAACTCCGTCAGAAAAGTCAAGACCCGCAGCCTTCAGAAGACATCATTCCAACTTCATTCATCCGCCGTCAAGGCCGTGCCAGCTGCTACATCCGCACCGCAACAACTTGTAAGAAAACTTGCTCCTGATTTTTATCTGAGTTGGTGTTATTCCAATTTAAGTAGGTTTACCTCACCTTAACCTCACTAACGTTATAATAGCTTGAATATAGCCATCTACCAATTTAGTTTACTTTTCTCCTGTTCACAATCTCCTACTCCTTTTTGTTGTACTTGTCTCACGCCTTTGTGTTATTTGTATGTCGTAGTTTAGTTAATAAATTCTATATATATGTGTATAAATCCGCTGCCTCAGTCAATTATCCTTGTGTACTGTCTATTTTCACACTCGGGTTCACTGTGCAGTCAACGAACTACCACTTTTGCAAGATTTCCAAATTATTGTTTTGGGTTGATTTAAGTTTAAGCTTAGTTATAAATCTATAATTAAATTAATCAATAAATTAACACTCCATTCTTAAATAATTTGGTATCCTATTCTTGCTACATTAGTATTAAATTAAGTGTGAAATAGATTCAATGCATAAAATGTGAATGTTATTGATTTCTTCAGTGAAGGACATTTGATTCCAATAACTCCTTTTTATCATTGTCAGTAAAAATGTGATTGTTTAGTTTCAGTTTCCATTCTGCCCACTGGTCACAGTGTGGGAACTTGATGATGTTTCCAACCCTGGGCCATTTTATCTGTGTGTTGTGAATTCACGGCACACTTATCAGACACTCAGACTAAATGTAACTACGACTGTTCGTCCAGATATCGACAGCCTTCACAGAGCACAAGGCCTGCTGTGTCAGAGGAACAATGTTTTCTGATAACTTTATTCAGTCCATAGAATGAGGAAACCTCTCCTCAGGCCAGATCCATGATCCTGGTGTATCTGAGTTTGCCTGTCTGAACAGCTCCGGCATACTTTCACAACATGTAGATTATTAGAGCAGATAAAAATATGTCTTTGAAAAACACAGACACTACTACCTCCACTGTGAGTATGTGTTTAGAGGAAGAGACTGACTGATAGTAGATATTTTAAAAAGTTGAGAGAATAATAATAGTTTGGGTAAGACAAAGCTGATTAATCTGTAAATATCACCACCTTCTCAGAAGACCTTAAAGAAAACAGCAGAAGTACAATGAAATTAACATCCAGCCCAAAGAGATCAATTAGTTAATCTGAATGAAATCACAATTATCTACTTTTCAGATATTTTTTCCAGTCAGTGATTCCATTGTTAAAAGCTGCAATTAAAATCAAGTTCTGTCACTATTATAGCACTATGCATTATTATAGTTTCAAAAATATTAGGCTAATAATAATCATGTCCATTTCTAGGGGGAGTACAAATGATTTTAGAAACATTTCTTCTACACTACAAATACAAAAGTGTTGTTTAGTTTTAGAAAATAAGTGTCCTGGAATAATACCAAGAAAACATGTTCACATTATTTTTAAACAATGCACTACCTGGGTTTTAACTTAAGAAAGAGCTCAGAAATGAATATTCTGTAGAATAATTCTGATTTTCACATTTTGCTCCTTCAGCTCAACTTTGTTTGATGACTTATGACTATTCATTTACTTCATCACATTTCTGAGGTTTTCAGTGGGGTTCGCATTTAAAAATTTGGAGTTGTCTCTTATTTTTTCCCAGAGCTGTATAATATTAGAAGAACGGAAAGACTAATGGGACATTTTCCCAACTATTGGTACCGGCTGAAGTTGGGACTGATGGGTAAAATTAGGGTCTTCAACTGGAAGTATTGACATTGAGGAAAAAAAAATAGTGTATCCCCAAAATAATCCACACTCAGATCTTTATTACATTTAAGTTCATTAATACATTTACTCATAAATGGTTTTGAAAATGATGTTCAGTTATACAGATTTATAGGTATTTATTGATTTATTTCATTTTAACATTGTTTTTAGAGTAAATAATTAATTTGGACATGCACAATGCATTTTCAAAGTCAACATTATCTGGATGTGGACTGAGATGATGTGTTTTTTCCTGATCCATACAATCATTATTATCCTGGCTTTTGAAACACAATCAAAATTTTACTGATCTTCTTTAAAACAGCTATTCCTCATATCACACTGGTCGATAGCATCTTCAGTCCAAAGAGCAAAAGGTGTTTTTGGCACTGTCCAGGAATGCGGCTGAGAGTTCACTTAAAACTAGACTAACTAAGCATGTTTCAAAGTATTTTCTCATATTAGGCACCAAACACACTATATTTAGAGCTTGTGTGAAATACTATGTAAGAAAGTAACTCGTTCCGAGTAAAAATGAGAACAACAATACTTTAAAAACAGTAAGGAACTGAGATACAGTATCTAACATCTGTACCTTTAAGAGGCAACATGCTCATTTGGACAAAACTTCACAAACTCCCTCTAAAATTGGCTCAACTCTAATCACAGTTTCTAATCTCTAATATCGTCCCTGTGAACCTAAAGATAAGTTATAGATAAGATATGCCTTTAGTAGTCCCACAAGGGAAAATTCCAGGTTTACAGCAGCAAAGGACAAAAGCACACAAGAGCAAAAGAAGTGCAAAATCAAAATAAAGACAAATCAAAAAAGCAATATAAAATTTAGAGCTGTGCACATGCTGATTATGCCACAGATTGCATAGGGATATGGTTTATTGCACTGATTATTGGCTGGTTTATTGCACAGAATTATTTGCAGCAGTTTCAGTTGTGGAGCCTGACAGCTACAGGAAGAAAAGACCTGTGATACCTCTCTTTCACACACTTCGGTAGTCTAATCCTGTCATTAATGGAGCTCCTTAGTGAGATCACTTTTTAATCTTTGCAAAAACATGATATAGTCTGAATATTACTCTTATTACTTTTGTTTGCTGTTTTAATTTGATATAGAATGTTTTGGAACACATGGCTGCATATAGGTGTGCACTACAGTATAACAATAAAAATTAACACAATAATAATACAGATAAACATCCATGGCATTAGGTTGGTATAGTACAATATACACATTATGTGTTTCACAATTTTTTTCTGGATGTCCACATATTAGAAATGACTAACTATCACAACAGGGAAATCAGAGCAGAAATCAAGGTTTCTCACTATTTGTAATTTCACTTTGCATTTCATTTTCTTTAACAGGTTAACTAGCTATTCTGAGGAGATATGGGCATAGCCAAGCAGGTAACAGAGTGAGAAAGCACTGTGCAGCAATACTAATCATTCCATATCTGTTTTTAAAAAATAATTTAGCAGTAACAATATTAGCTCAAATTGTACGTCAAAGCAAGTACTTTAACATGGAATTAAGGAATAATAACCAAATATTTAATAAAAACATGAATTTATCATTAATGACAAAGTAACAGAGAGAGGAAAAATATACAGCAGTTATTCAAGGTTTGGAAAAAATGTCAAAAAGTGCTGTTCCTCAAGGAAAGTGCAAGTACTTAGCATACCAAACTTTTCTCAATATATGAGAGTACATTATACCCAAAATGGAAACTGATATAATTTTTATTTTAGTTTTAAGAGACATTAATTCATGGTAATGGAGTGAGAATCCAAAAAAGTAATGGATTGAGGTGTTTGTTCAGTGGGATGCATCATAATAATAATCAAAGACTTTACTAAAATATTGATAAAATTATCCGTCTTTGGCGGCACGTGTTTCATTACTATATTTAATACACATCTTTCTGCTGCTTTTTAAAAAAATAATAATTAACATTCAAAATCATTACAGTATTTAATTATTCTGAAATATAAGATTAGACAGGCATATATTTTGAACAAATTTATTTACACATTGCTGTTTACATTCTGAATTTATGCTGTATACATTCATTTACAACCTTTACTGCTCATTATTTACACTGTATTCTCATATATTTTCTTATATATCCAGTTGTAATTCAGGTACAAATTAAATAAACACATCTTTAGAAACTAAAGATATACATCTTTCATGCTGAGCAATCAAAAACATTGTTTTAGAGCACAGGTGTCAAACATGCACCCCAGGAGCCAAATCCGGCCTGCCAAAGGGTCCAGTCCGCCCCTTGGGATGAATTTGTGAAATGCAAAAAATACACTAAGAGAATAACAATCCTTTTAGTTCAGGTTCCACAGTCAGACCAATTCAATCTCAAGTGGGCAGGACCAGTAAAATACTATCATAATAACATATAAATAATGAAACCTCTAAACTTTTCCGTTTGTAAATGTAAATATTTCCATGTATTTACTCTAAAAATATATACAATTTCACAAAAACTGTAAATAACCTGAACAAATATGAACAACCTGAAATGCCTTCAGAGAAGTAAGTACAATTTTAACAAGATTCTGCCTGTTATTAAATATTTTGTGTATCTGTAGATCCACTGTTATCTTTAAGTTATAATGTACATGAAATGATAAACTGAGGCAGAATATTGTTAAAATTACACTTTTTTTTCCCCAGTTTGTTTATGTTATTCACATCTTTTGAAAAGACAGTTTGCAGATGTAAACCTTTTCATAATGTAAATCAACTTTTTTTGCTCTAAAACAGAGAAAAGTTTGGAGTTGATATTATTTATATACTATTGTGTTATTATTTTACTGGTTCGGCCCACTGCAGATCATATTGGGCTAAATGTGGCCCCTGAACTAAAATGAGTTTGACACCCCTGTTTTAGGCAGGGCAAGGCAAGTTTATTTGTATAGCACATTTCAGCAACAAGGCAATTCAAGGTGCTTCACACAGGACATTGAAATACAACGACAGGGAAAAAGAAACACATTTAAAACATTATAAAAGAAACATGTAAAAGGTGATTAAAAACAGCAAGTAAGAAAACAACACCTAAAATAAAAAAATAAATAAAATAAAATAAAAACACACACATATTGAAGTAAAAGTTGCAGTGCAGAGTTTCAAAAGAGAATATAAAATCTAAAAAGTCAAAGGCAGCAGTGAACAGGTGAGTCTTTACCTTGACTTAAAAGAGAAAAAACAAATTGACCCTGATGTTCACTTTCACTTGGCCAGGCCCACATACATGCATAAATCACTATTTTAAACTTGTGTTACTGGGTAAATATACAGTACACATGTTGAATATTATACACAAACTGCATTTACGCACAGTCATGTTTCTTCATCTTTAAAACAAACAAAATGGGGTTTCATACTAGTTGTAAAACTAGTAGAAAAGCCTAAGTAAATATATTTGTCGACCCACATTAGATCTGGGGTGGCCTGGCTTTTTTGTCTTTTAGAACCAGCTGGTGTGTGTGTGTGTGTATAAATTCCACAGTATTTGTTTGTAATATTTCTGTGTGTTTGCCTGCGGTTGACCTGCTGGACCTACTTGGTGGATTTCAAAGGTCGACAGAGGCAGACAGAAAAGCGTCCACAGTGGCCCAGGTGTCCTCTAGTGGCTCATAAACCACCTGTTCACACTTTTACCTACTTTACCACTTTTACTCGGTTCGTTGTCTTAGTATTTGTGTGTTTGCGTGGATGTGCAGATACGTTTAATATCCAGGAAGTCGATCGAACTCACCTGGCAGCGCGAGCCCTCCCAGGAGAAGCAGCCATATCCTTAACACGGGACAGAACGACATTGGAACTGGAGGGTTTGGAGCTCTGACACAGTCCCGTCACGTACACCCACCGAGGGGACACATGTACGCGAATGTCACCGCAGGCTGGTGCGTGGAAAGAGGATTTTACAAAGTCTACACACACACTAGTGAAACTGTGAGTCACCGTCCGGACACACACCTTTCCAGTCTGTCACAGAGGGGCGGTGTCTACCAGGGGTTGTTGCATAACCCGTTCACCTGCCTGTGGGACTGGTCTGACACTGCACACCCACACTGGAGGATGTTCTGTTACAGACACACAAAGACCCAATGTGGAAACCTGGTTTACACCTGACATCAGGTAAACACGGTAAACCTACAGGTGACTGTCTGCTGAACGGCGCCATCTGGTGGTGACTTCATGCATCACACTGTGGGCTCACAGCCACATGCCTGTTTAAATCTGGCTCTGCTCAGTCCCTCCAGGATTTCGCGAGATTTTTTTTTTTGATTGCTGCAGCCTACAATGCCTGATTTTGCTTCAGCTTTTCCAAAAAATTGCGGGGAAAGTTGCAATGATTTGAGGCTTCTTTTATTAAAGTCACAGGAACATGGGCATTTGCAAATTGCCTAGAATAGTCTTTTTTGAGTTTTTAGCCTTAAAAAGCACCAGGAAGCAATGATTTTAAACAAAACAGGCTTTTTTTTCACTCATTCATTTATTTGTTTTGAGCAGCCAATGAGAGCGGAGCGTCACAGAACACCAGCCAATGAGAGTGCAGCGTCACAGAACGCCAGCCAATGAGAGTGGAGCATCACAGAATGTCAGCCAGTGAGAGAGTAGCATCACAGAACGCCAGCCAATCAGAGCGCAGCGTCACAGAACGCCAGCCAATCAGAGCACAGCGTCACAGAACGCCAGCCAATCAGAGCGGAGCGTCACAGAATGCCAGCCAATGAGAGTGCAGCGTCATAGAACGTAAACCAATGAGAACACAGCGTCACAGAACGCCAGCCAATGAGAGCGGAGTGTCACAGAACATCAACCAATCAGAGCGCAGCGTCACAGAACATCAGCCAATCAGAGCGGACTGTCACAGAATGTCAGCCAATGAGGGCGCAGTGTCACAGAACGTCAGCCAATGAGAGCACAGCGTCACGGAACGCCAGCCAATGAGAACCCAGCGTCACGGAACGTCAGCCAATGAGAGTGCAGCATCACAGAACGTCAGCCAATCATAGCGAAGCGTCACAGAACGTCAACCAATCAGAGCAGAGCATCACAGAAAGCCAGCCAATGAAAGCGCAGAATCACAGAATTCCAGCCAATAAGAGCATAGGGTCACACAACCTGAGAGCCTGATCCTTAGTTTTTCTCTTTCCTGTTGTGCTGTTACACAGTTACAGCAAACTTTTTTCTGTAATAAATAACTTATATGTTCAAATGCAATGTAGAACAACATAACTTTCATCCAAATACATGCAGTACGTTATTAATCAGTCCCTCCAGGATTTCGCGGGATTTTTTTTTTTTGTTATTGCAGCCTAAAATGCCTGATTTTGTGGCAGCTTTTCCAAAAAATTGCGGTGAAAGTTACAATGATTTGAGGGTTCTTTTATTAAAGTCACAGGAACATGGGCATTTGCACATTACCTAGAACAGTCTTTTTTGAGTTTTTAGCCTTAAAGAGCACCAGGAAGCAATGATTTTAAACAAAACAGGCTTTTTTTCATTCATTCATTTATTTGTTTTTAGTAGAAGAAAAATTTTAACATTTTTTGTGTACAAGGAACTAATATCAGAGCAAATACACTAATAAAGATGATCAAGACAAAATAACAATTGCCATGTACACTAGTAATAACAAAATAAATTCAATATGTTCTGCTCAAAAAGGAGTGGGAAGAAGAAAACTTATTAAATCCCACCCCCATCTCACATTTATACGACACAACACATGACTTTGGCTTCCTTAATGATATAGTAGTATATTTAGGGTTAGGGTTAGATGGGTTACATGCACACACACACACACACACACATACACACACACAGGCACACAGGTCAGCCAAACTTGGGTTACTTTCTATCTAACACATAAGAGTAAACATTAATATTAACACCAAGTTTAATGACTATTTTCGTTTGTGAGCTCATTTTTTAACTCCAGACACAGACTTGCGCTCGCACTCCCTCACACACACACACACACAATACACAAAAGGAAAGCATGCCTCCACAGGTTCTTTCTTCTTCTCTTCTATTGCCTTATAGAGTATATCTGCGCTAACCTTGACCCTTTCAGCTCCTGCTGTTGTTCTGGATCCAACAGCCTCTGTCATTGGGACTTGTCTCATCTTTCCTCTTCCAGTTTCAGCCGTTCTCCTGCATGTTTTGCAGTTGAAAAGTGTCTGTGGAGCGGCCACTTTCGTTCGTGTTCCACCACAATATTGCAGGCAGTGCAGAGCAGTATACCTCCGCTTTTGTGGAACACATCTGGAAACTGACGTGCACGAACTTTGGCAGTGATATTTGTCGGTAAATATGAGTGTTTTGAATCGCACGTCTTCATCTTCTCAACTGTCAACAAGGAAGTGAACGTGATAACGTACATGTCACGTAGACAGGGGTGGGCGAAAGGGGGCTAAGGTGATTAGTCAAATTTGCGGAAAATTCGCAGTGATTGGACGAAATTGCAGCACCGCACAGAATTTGCGGTAATTGATTGAATTTGCATTAATAGTCGCAATCGCAACATCACAAATTCCTGGAGGGACTGTCCAGATGTACAGGTACATCTACAAAAAATTGAATGTCATGAAAAAGCTCAATATTTTGTCACTCATTTCAGAAAGTGAAACCCATATATTATATAGACTCATTAGACATAGAGTGGAATATTTCAAGCCTTATCTCTTGAAACTTTGATAATTATGGCTTACAGATAATGAAAACCCAAAATTCAGTGTCTCAGAAAATTAGAATATTGCATAAAATCAATAAAAAAAAGGATATTTTTAACAGAAATGTCAGGCTTCTGAAAAATATGTTCATTTGTATGAGCTCAGTACTTGGTTGGGCCTCCTTTTGCATGAATTACTGCATCAGTGTGGTGTGATGATTTGTGGTGCCATGGCATCTGCTGGTGTTGGTCCATTCATGCAGGAGAAAGGTATCTCCTAAAGCTGCACAGCCACCATACTTTGATTGAAATATACTATACTGATCTCTAATATTTTATTCTAAGTTTTATAATAATAACCTACTATATATAAATATTTTTTTGGAGGAATGATGAATAATAGTCATGCATTGTATTATGTACTTTAGTGCATACAAACATCCGTAATATGTGACGCATTCATCAATTGGAGCATTTCAAGTCATTCTTAAAAAGATAAAACCTTTATTGCATGATTATCAAATACTTTTACTGTTTGCAGATGCAAGAAAAAAAAAATTCATTGTTTACCTGTACCAACATACATGGACAAACAGTAAAAGGACATCTCTTTATACTTTATACCGAGTTACAAGCTACCTTTTTATGAAATGTTTGAAGAAATGTCACAGAGAATCAGTCGTAGTGCGGTTGTGCACAGGGTATAAACTTGATAAAGCATTGAGTAGAATAAACATTTTTGTGTTGCCGTCCTATTTCTTTTTTTTTACTTTCCTAGATATGAGCATCAGTCCTTGGTGTGTTTTGTATTTCAGTATACATGGACAGTCTATTGACTCTCAGTTGTTTTCTTGGCATTTGAAGGATAGTGACAGCCTCTGTTTGTTCACAGGGCCTGAAAGTGACTAAAGATCCAAGGCTCCCCTTTTATATTGTACTGTCATGTTGTGCTGTGTTGTATGTCTGTGTTGAAGAAAGACACATATGATTATACACAATGTAATGTGGTATTTGCTTTCTCGTCTTTTAACACCAGCTCATAAAAAGTTTACTGAGAGCCCTCCCTTCTGTTTTTATCAGCATATCACTTTGAGCTCCTATTATGCAAATGAAATCACAGCTCTATAAACCATATGTAAATAGAAACCACACATGGACGGCCATGGCTCAGGATGTAGAGTGGTTGTCCAATAACCAGAGGTAGTGGTTCGAATCCCGCTCTGTCCTAGTCATGCACTGTTGTGTCCTTGGGCAAGACACTTCACCCTCCTTGCCTCCAGTGCTGCTACTCATACACTGGTGTATGAATGTTCAGTGGTGGTCGCAGGGGCCATAGGCGTAAAATGGCAGCCACGCTTCTGTCAGTCTGCCCCAGGGCAGCTGTGGATACATATGTAGTTTATCACCACCAGAGTGTGAATGTGTGAGTGAATGAATAATGGATCCACTGTATGTGCTTTGAGTACGTGTTTATAGAAAAGCGCTATATAAATCTAATCCATTCGTGTATTATTATTATTATTATTATTATTATTATTGTTGTTGTTGTTGTTGTTGTTATTATTATTATTATTATTATTATTATTATTATTACAAGCATGTCCAGACAAAATTACAGTCATAAATTTGATCAACAGTGTTCTGATAATCAGAGGAGTAAGTGAAGTTTTCCTGTTCTGTGCTGTTTGTCGAGATTCTTTCTATTTTTCAGCATGATTTGCCAGCCGAGATGAGTCAAATTGCCAAAATTTCAGATCTCAATGTCAGGAAATTTGGTTGAAGCTTTGGTAATTGATCTCTGTGTTCCAACCATCTTTTCAGGACGCTCAAAGTAGTCTTTAGATACAGATAAAATGACCAAAATCTCATGTCCTTCAAGTTAACTGACCATATATATATATATATATGATGCAGATTATTCAAACTCACCAGGCCCTGATAATCCTCCCAAGATAGCAGGATATTTTGATAAGTGACATTAAACTTTCTGCTGAGGATTATAAAATATTTCCTGCAGATTGCAAGGACTATCAGTGGAAAAAAACTTGTTCTTGGAGCCAATTACACCACAGGATTTTCAGTTCCTGTCTGCACTTGTTCAAAGAGGATAACCTACTACTGGGAAATAGGCAATTACTCTCAACACACATGGCAGTAGGTTTTATTTACTCTTTTGGGTGGATACATTAAGTTGAGGTCTGGTGCTCCTTCTGCAGGAAATTTTCAGCGTCAGAATTTTTTTCCTTCATTCTAGTCAATTTTTCTGCACTAATTTGTGACTTTCGTGTTCATTTCATGGTGGAAATGTATAAAGGAAAACACTAAATTCACCAAAAACTGAACCAGAACTATATACAGTATTTACTCTCCTGCAGATGACTTTCCTTGTTTACTATCCTACAAACACGTATAGGCCTAATCTACACTTTTGTTCACTTGTGTGTCTTTTGTTTGGGGTATAACTTCAATAAGTGTGCATGTGTTCATGTCAATTATACATTCATTGATTTTAATTAATTTATAAAGCCCTGGACTGTAAATGTTAATATGTGGTGAGTAGGATTTGCACATTCAGAACATATTGTATCTGTGTTTTATGATTGTGTAAGAATACTGAGGCTTAATAAAATTACCAAACCTATTAAAGGGGATAATTAACTCAGAAGATTCATTGGTTTTACATCCTCATTCAAGTCCTCTAATGGTTTCATGCTTTTCTTGATCAGGGACAAATGCACATGACCCTAAATATTCAGGCTAGAATCAATAGAAAACTCACTGTTTGTCCCTGAAAGCCACTGCTTTTTTAGTTTAGTTTTAGTTTATTTCATTGACAAGATAAACGAAGTCAGACAAAAAAAAAAAAAAAAAAATCTGCTTTTACATGTCAGCAAAATGGCCTCATTATGAATGCAATGGATCACAAAGAGGAACAATCCGTTGTTATTATTATTATTATTATTATTATTATTATTATTATTATTATTATTATTATTATTATCATTATTAGGCTCAGTGATCATATACCGTCTTCAAGAGTCATGATTTATTTTCTGGTTACATTTTAATTTTATTCCATTATTTCTTGTAATAGGAAGCTCATATTTCCCTTTTTTCCGAGAGGACTGGAATGCAGCGCTTGATCTCAGTGACCCATGATGCATTGCGATCATCACAGATTAGAGATGGGAGAAGCGGGAGAGCGACTCATACGGATCTAATGTCAATGGAGCAAAGATGTCGGCTGTGCTCACTTCAGATTGAACCGTTACCGATGCCCGGGAACACGTTTATCCTCAATAGTCGGCGTATGACTTCAGCTAGAATACTATCAAATAGTAGAGACTAAACTCGTAGTTGTAAAAATGAGGGAAATATTTTGGAAGTGTTTGGAAGTTTAACGGCATTGTCAAAAACAACGACACACCCATGAATCATTGCGGGAGCAGTAGTGGAAGGGACATTTGTGCCCTGCGTATGAGCTGTCAGGAATCACCAAAGAGAGTTCAGGGAAAACGAAACTTAGGATGTTTGGGAAAAACAACATCTGCTGATAAAAAGTGAAGATTTCTAATGTGAATATGCTGTCGTATTTAATATTTCAGGAGTTTTTAAAAAATGTGATTATAATGTAATTCTACTTAACCAGGAGATTAATACATAATAATGACTAAGACATAGGCTAGTAATTATACTAAATTAAAGTATTTTGGAGGGTACTAGCCCAGGGGAAAATAAGTGTGATATATTAAAAACGCTACTCTTCTGTATATTTCTATTCATAAATCAATCATTTACTGTTTTTAAGATGAAATTCATCTGTGTATGCCTGTTGAGTGTTTTTATTTGTTTTACTGTCTCAGGAATGAGAAATGTTGAAGATGATTTTCTGTCATGACATATAATAAAGTATTGTGGTTCTAATTTTGAGTTGTCCTATTTATTTTTATTTTATTTATTTTGGACATGCAAAGACACAAAACTAAGCAAAATAAGACAAAAATAACAAGATTTTTATTTTTACACAAATCCTACAATGTGCCTTAGAATACTTTTTTAATCTTGCATGTTTACTTGGATTTTTTTGACTCCAAATAGTAAGACACACCACAAGTTTCCAAAGAGCACCTGTGGATAATCACCAAGAAAACCTAGCAGCACTTCCACTCCGTTGGTTTAAAAGCAAAATAACATCTAAATGAACATAATCTCTCTTCAAGTACCTGTCTGAATTTGCATGGTTGAAAAGGAGTAGGAAGAAGTATAAACTATGTTTCTGTTACTTGTACAAATTAGGTTTAACCATAGCTTTATGAACTTTAATTGTCAAGAAACTCTGTGTTATTGTAAATAGGTTTGATTTATATCTTTTATATTTTACTATAGTTTATTTTTTATACCACTTCTGTATATTCTTATTCTATTTCTACATCTGTTTTTAATTGCATGTCATTTACCTTGCAAGGTGAGAGAGAAACAAATATCTCAATTTTCTGTAAGTCCCGTGCAGCTAGTGAACTGACAATAAAAAAAAATCTTTGAGTCTTTGGTAGAGAAAGGCCAAGAAACTCATTCAATATTTGGAGCTTGTCTATTAAAAATGCCCTTTGCTATTAACAACTGTAAGGGTAATAGTTTAAGTATGGAAGTAAATCTGTCTCATCAGATTTTGAGTTATGAAAGCTACTGAATTTCTAGCACTGAATATTTTTGCACTGAAATTAGTATCTGATTTTTTTTTTTTTTTTTGCACTGAAATTAAGTATCAGATTTTTTCTTTTTGCACTGAAATTAAGTATCTAAATGTTTTGTCTATGAAGTCAACTATGTTCACAAATTTAGAATTTTAAAAATTCAGATACAAAAAAATGAGAAGCAAAAAATTCAGATGCAAAAAAAATCAAAAGCAAAACATTCAAAAGCAAAAAAGTTCAGATACTTAATTTCAGTGCAACAAAAGTTCAGATACACAATTTCAAAGCAAAAAAAAAATCAAATACTTAATTTCAGTGCAAAAAAAAAAAAATTCAGATACTTAATTTCAGTGCAAAAAAAATACAGTTACTTAATTTCAGTGCAAAAAAAGTTCAGATACTTAATTTCAGTGCAAAAAAAAAAAGTTCAGATGCTTAATTTCAGTGCAAAAAAAAATCCAGATACTTAATTTCAGTGCAAAAAAAGTTCCGATACTTAATTTCAGTGCAAAAAAAAAAATTCTGATACTTAATTTCAGTGCAAAAAAAGTTCAGATACTTAATTTCAATGCAAAAAAATTTTGATACTTAATTTCAGTGCAAAAAAAAAAGGTTCAGATACTTAATTTCAATGCAAAAAAATTTTGATACTTAATTTCAGTGCAAAAACAAAGTTCAGATAGTTAATTTCAGTGCAAAAAAAAAAAAAAATCCAGATACTTAATTTCAGTGCAAAAAAAGAATCAGTGCTACAAATTCAGTGTCTTTTATAATTCAAAATCTGATGACACAGATTTACTTCCATACATAAGAGGCACCATCTGGAAAACAGGATGACATTGAATTGAAATATATTTTATTTTATTTTATTTTATTCCTTTTTTGTGGTTTGATAATACAACAAATTTTGTAATACTCGTAGTATTCCTATAGAGAAAACAACCTTCAGTAGTACCATTGAACTCTGACAGTGTCGTTGCCTGACAGACTGTACTCGGGGTATACTGTATGCTGTGCTTTGCCTCTCAGTCTCCAGCAGCGGTACGGCCGATGGGAACACATCGGCCTTCTCTCCATAAAACTGTCTCTGCAGCCTTACCTTCCGACACACCTTTTGTTGTCTGGTCAAGCTGGAGCCGGAGCTAACGGAAGCTAACGGAAGCTAATAGGAGCTAGCGAGCAGCATCACCCGCATCGACTCACTACCCGACACCGGTGAAGTGTAGTTTGGGCTAAAGAGTTCCTCTAAAGCCGAAAAGAGGAGAAGTGACGACCGACACCCTGACAGGTAGTGTTTTACGACAAAAACAGACAATGTAACGACTGGAAATGTTTAATACAGGATTTATAGAAGGGCGGGCGTGTCAAATGTTTAGTGTCAAAGATGCAGCCATGGCAGTCTTCACTGGTTAGCTAGCTAGCTAGCTAACTAACTAACAGCTAACGTCTGATAAACAGTAAGCTAAACGTTTAATGCGATCTGCTTTGTGATCCATAAGCTGCACCCTGAAAGTGAAAGCAGCCTACATCAGGTTTATCAGGCCAGTCTGTCTGCCCCAGAAACATCAAGCTGCCGCCGTTGCATGACAGTGATGGTTGCTGCTAGCCGGTGCTGATGCTTTCCTCCTCTATTTTCAGGCATTGACCTCTTCCTCCTTTAACCTGCTATGTGTTTGTGGTGCTTTATTTGTGTGTGAATAATGGCTGTCTCCTGCAGGATGAGTGGTGATGAGTTGAACCCAGCTGCAGTGGCTCAGCCAGTGGAGGATGTGCAGGGAGATGGACGATGGATATCACAGGTTGGCGGTCTTTCTTTTTACACTGACTCTTAACTAGTGATTTATTGCTCGTTATACATGCAGACCTCACACATTTCGTCATCTGGAGGTGATCCATGATATCTCTTATAATAGGGTTGTAGGATTAGCTCTCAGGTAGTATTATCTACAATTCAATTTGGACAAATTTAAATAAGACTAAGCCAGCTTTAAGTCACCTCTCTCTATTGAGCTCATTGCTGATAAGGAGGTAAAACATTCTGTAGATCCTCATACATATTATTTACTTAGTCAACAAAACAATGGTCCATAGGTAAACCTGAAATAGTCAATCAGAAGAGAAAGAAACACTTACCAACAACAATTTTGTTTTCTTAGTCACACAAAACAGTAAATTTTGTATTTTAGACTGATAATCATTTAAGCAACTGACCATCACATGAAATATTCATTGCCATATTATTAAAATAACTGACAACTTCATTTATTTATTTATTTAATTATTTACCTCTAATAGAAAAATGGATAAAACCTTTATTAATCCAAAAGTAAATGTTTGAAAAATACTATTATTTCTGTGTGATCACCAGCTCCTGCTTAGGGGCACCTTTTCTTAGGTCACTGCCAGGTTAATCCTGCAAAGCCAATTGACTGAATCCGACTGCTTTACTCTGAACTCTTGATCAGATGGCGCACCAGACGTTCTTATAAGTTGTGACGATTGTTTTTGTTTTTCAGCACACGCGATTTGTACAGGAGTGTAAAGACGCTGAGCCAGATGTGCTCTTCGTGGGTGATTCTATGGTACAGCTAATGCAGCAATATGAGGTGAAGGAAAACCTTTTGTCTGTCTCCAACTCTTCAGATTTTAGATTATTTATTTATTTATTGATTGATTATAATATAATATGAAGATTAAAATAACAAAACAGTATATGTCACTCATTCAGAATGTTTTTAAAATAATACAAATAATGTGCATTCAGTCATTGAACTATTTCTACATATTATTTTACTGATTAGTAGTTGGTTTTTTTTGTTTGTTTGTTTTTTTACTGATTATGTATACTAATGTGTTTTGATTAACGTGTTGTACTCTCAGCATCACCAACTTGTTGCAGGAGTACTAGGAGTTCCTGAAGTCATAAATGTTGATATTAAGTGCAGATTGTTGTCTGCAGATCTGGAGGGAGTTATTCTCTCCTCTTCATGCACTGAACTTTGGTATCGGAGGGGACACCACCTGTAATGTCCTTTGGAGGCTGCAGAATGGAGAGCTGGAGAACATCCGTCCCAAGGTAAAACTGAGACTGTTAATTAACACTGGTCTACATTTTTTTTTTTTTTTTTTTTAGAAATGATCTGCCTCTGAGATAAAATGTGCTAAATATTACGTATTTGAATATGATTAATTGGAAAACAAATGACAAAAGTGCTGTTTGTAAAGTGTTATTACACATATATATTGGTTTATGTACATTTATACAATAGATTTATAAATCTTCCACTAGATTGAACCTGTGAAGTGAATATATTGTAATGTGCAGACAGTGTTTTGAAGTAGATCTGGTAGGTCTGAGACAAATATTCCTTTTGAGTAAAACCCATTCTCTCGTTAATTCTCGAATTTCACATTTTGACCCAAGACTGTATCATGGAAACTTTAGCCAGTCAGCATTTTTGACTTGATTTTCCTTGGTCAGTGACTCACACATGGTAAAATTTCACTACTTTTATTCTGGAAGCATTTACTTGTAGACCGTTGTAATCGGAGAAAGACCATTTGTGTGTTTTTTAAATTGTACAGATATTTGTGTTGACTGTGCTAAATACAAGTGTTAAGAACCACCGATGCACAATGTCATCTGATCAGTTGGACCACTTGCTGAGGTGGTCAGGGACACATTTGACAATGTATTGTTTGTTATCCTTATGCTAATGTTTCCTCATGTTTCTCTGAAAAGAATGTAACAGGCAAGTATTTCATCAGTACTGGAAGTATATATTGGGGAAGAGTGTGAATGCTTGAAAAACTTGGGGGGGATCACTTGGTTCATATCTGTATATGACTTCTTTAAAGTGATAGCAAGCATTTAAATTTGTTTTTGAGCTTTTAACTGAATCATTTGATTTAACTGTAATGGTACACTGTAACACTACAAATATGCAACTGTCTTAACACAATGTAGAAACAAATTTGACTCTGAGACTCATGACAGTACAGACAAACATGTTTGCATCTATAAAAGGAATTGATAAACTTGGAGGCATACGATACTAATAGATTAGACATTGTGGAACCACTTCTGAGATCTCATCCTCAGGCAGTAACACAATCTGAACTGGAGACTTCGGAGCTGCATGATGAAGTGAGGTGTGACTGGTGATATGTTTCTGTCTCCACTAATGTTCAAAACATTCAGGGTAAACAAGGCCTACTTGTGTTTGCAGTTTATTCACTGAAAGTTAAAGTGTCTGTGTGTGTTTTTGTTCAGGTGGTGGTGTTGTGGGTAGGAACCAACAATCATGAACATACCGCAGAACAAGTTGCTGGAGGAATTCTTGCCATTGCACAACTGCTCACCTCACGACTGCCCAGGGCGAAGATAGTTGTATTGGTAAGTAAAATATTAATGATAATTTCTATGTTTTTTTAAGCAGATATTTTGGCAAATTACATATTTTCTGATTTATTTTTCTCTAGCAATGAGTTTGAAATTAACTAGGTTTCTGCAGGTCACATTGTCTAAAATCGAAGAATCAGAATTTATGCTCTTAAATGTCTTAAAAAATAATTTTGGCTGGTTTTAAAAACTGAGTGGCTTGAGGGTCTGTTGAAAGTAAGTCTGCAACTCCTTGTTCATGAAAATGCACAAATTAGGAATTTTGGGTATGAAGGCAAAAGAGTTGCATGGGCCACTGTCAGACTCCTGCCATCATCCAAGATTCCTTTGTATTCACATCAGTGGCATCACCAAAGTCCAGCCCTGGTGTGATGGGACATGAAATAGTTCATGATTTTATTTATTAAGGTCTTAAATGTAATTTTTCTGAAACCTGCTGAAACCCTGGTTTAAACATTTATCCAAACCAACTCAGAATGTCAGGGGTTAAATCATAACACTGATCTACACTGAGCTGTAAAATGATTGTGTTTATCTTTAGGGCCTTTTGCCTCGAGGTGAGCGTCCCAACTCTCTGAGGGAGAAGAACACAGCTGTTAATGGGCTCCTGCGTTCGTGGCTGCCACGACTGGGCCAGGCTCAGTTCCTTGACGTGAGCGGGGAGTTCGTCCACTCTGACGGAACTATCAGCCCACAGCACATGTTTGACTTCCTCCACCTGACGGCGACAGGTTACCGCACTGTGGCGAAGCCCCTCAGTGACCTGCTGCTTCAGATACTGGAGGAGACGCCAGAGGAAAGACGAGCGTCGCTGGTTTGAGAAGCAGCACATTTATCCAGAGCCATGTCTCACCCACTGCTGTGGGAGACGGGGGAGACATGCCCCTGGTACATGGAGGAGGAGGAAGGGCTCACTCATAGGAGGAGGGGGATGCACCTTGATATGAGTGGGCCTGTGCGAGGTGTGGGATCACATTCATGAGTGTAGGGGCGGGTGTGGAGAGCTGCTGAAGAGGGAGAGAGACCTCACTACAGGTAGACACTGTGACTACAGTAGTTAGCTCTATTGCAAACAGATTTACACACATCAGACTATTCTGAAGGATAGACCAACTGCAGTGGCATACACACACACATACACACAAATTCATTTTGGCCTGTGAATAAAGTGTTTCCATTTGTCACCTATGCCATGAGATACAACTTAATTCAGTATGATATGAAGAGTATGAAAACTTTTATTTAATGTTTTCAGAACCCCACTTCTTTAGCCTTGAATACGTCCTGTGCAGGAAGGTCAGGCATCCAACAGTGTCTGTTTACATGCACTAAATGTTCAGTTTTTGTCCTTATTCTGAAAAAGATAATATTCTTACCAAGTTCATGAAAATTCCACTAATCCTGTTTGCCTACAGTTGTGTATACTCCAAATAACCTTGGATTTTTGTTTTGCTAGTTTTCCACTGGTTGTCGAGTTACCCATCTGTGCAAACATAGCCTCCCACTTTCATTCCTTCAACTACTTTTTGGCAAAGGGTGATATTTGGATATTTGTACATATCTAAAAACCTGTTGATATCCATGTCACTCATAATGGTTAACAGTAGATGTGTTCTCCTTCTCAACAAAAATGTGGGCTTTTCTTGTGGCCTTGGATGTCTATCCAGAGCCTTTCAGACTGTAATCTAGTGGGTTTGTGTACAACACACAGAGTTGAACTGTGTGTCACAAACTGTAGTAATGATCCCAGTTTAGATGCATATTCCTAAAGTACTGTAACCATGACCAAAGAATATATCCCACATGTCTTAACCAAAAGGCGCTTCATTAACAAACAAACAATAGGCTGTTTACATGTATCAAATTCAGAATGTGGTGTGTGGAATATTCCTGTGCATCTGTTCGTAGTGATTGTAGGAGTCTGACCGATTTGCTAATGAGTGGCTCCTGCTAACATACACACATACACACTGTGTATTGCAGTTGGCCGTATGCAAAAATAACACTGTCAGTTGGACAGTTTTAATTTAAGCTTACAATCCATCAAAACAGATGATGTAAAAACAATTATGATAAAGTCTGCCTCAGCCCTTATGTGTGATATTTTATACACAAAGCCAAACATGGGGCACCCGATCTAATAAATGTTCACTTTTTAATACAGTGTAATCTCATGGACATGTGTCATTATTTAGTCTTTGAAGCTGTTAATTGTTTTTTTTGTTTGTTTTTTTTTAAATCCCTCCATATTTACTGATGAAGTACTGATCCACAGTGCACACACAAACACAGTAAATTATTACTCCTCTGCAGTGTCTTTACACACAGTTACTGAACTAAACTCAGACCTGATGTTGCTGTTGATCGTCGCATGCTGAAGCCTCAGCTTGGTGGTGAAAATCAGTCAACGCTTCTGTCAATACATGAATATAAATCAAAATCATGTGCTTAGTCATTTATCAGTGATGTTACGCATTTTAATCGCTGTCAGATAAGCTGCACAAGTCTTCCAAACACTGCCGACCCAACTGCTGAGTGCAAAAGCTTCTGCCAAAAACAGATTTTTGTTTTTTAACCATTCCAAGCTAATTTTCATATTATGATACTGAATTAGACATAGATATATTGGCCATGACGTTCCAATGTCTTAAAGACTGTATGCATTTTTATTATTTATACAACATTACAGCTTTCACTATGCATTTGCTCATCACCTTGTGTTTCTCATGCTGACACATTAAAGTGAAACTTGCGCTCTTTCTGCTAAAGGCAGTAGAACAGACGTCTGTATCTCACACTAATATATATATACAAACGTTTAACACACTGACCAGCACAGGCTCTCTCTCCCTCTCTCTCCTTATTACATAATTACAGTATTTCCTCCCAAAAGCACCTCTTTACCTTTGTTTTCTCACTCCCTGTGTATTTTTAGTCGACTCTCACCCAGCCATGCCGCCTGACTTCTCTAACTGGTATAGCAGCTGAATATTTCTAGAAATAATTAGTAGCGTTAATGTGAAGCTACTGACCACAGCTATAACAGTTGTTGTCTGCACCACGCTACACGCTAAAGCGCTATCACAGGTCATGTTAAAGAACGCCATTTTTATGTGAGCTTATACTGTGGCTGTTTATTTCATGGCTCAGTTTTGTTTAAAATGTGGCTGAGAGTCTGTTGTCGAACATCAAATTACCTGAAGTTACTGCTGTCTTAAGCTCTGCACATTTGTGTGCTGTGTTAAATAGTGTAAATGTGTGTGTGCCTTAAGTGTTCATGGGGACGGTTGTGTACAGGATGTCTGCTACTGGATCGTGTCAGTTGGACGTATGAGTGTCTAGACGGGACCCCGGTTGTATATACCACATGATGTTTGAAAGGGGGTCCAGACTGTGGGAGTCTGTGTTTGGTGCGATACAGTATTTGCACTGTGGCTCGTCATGTTATTGAAGTAAAGCATTCCAATAAATAAAAAACAAACAAAAAAAAAAAAAAAACTAAAGGATGTAATCACATGGCGGTGTGGTCTTTTATTTTGTTGAATTATGAGGAATTGACATGTTTGGAGGAAGAATACATAACATATCTATGCAACAACATGGATGTATTCATTCATTTACACTGTTGCCCATAAAGTTGGAATAATTTTGTTTTCAGACATTCCTTTTTATTCCTATTTATAGACATCAGTAATCACCTTTGACCTGATTTAATGATTACATACTTTTTTTTTTTTTTTTTTACTTTTCATTCAATGGAATCTCAAAGTGCTACAGAGAAATGAAAGTCCTACATTAAAAAATAAAATACTACATTAACTGATAAAAATCCAGTGCTGCTTTTGAGGCAGTTCCCAAATGGATTTTTCTCAATTTTTAACCTTTTTTAAGTGATTTATCACCATTTACTCAATATTATGTTCTGTATTTTCCATTTACAAGTAAAAATCAGGTATTTTCCTATATCTAATGTACTGATTATGTAAATGTTCATTAAAGCTCAGATTAAAGTTTAAAACAGAGAAACCTGAAGAAAAAGGTTTTTTCTTCTGCAAAATATATCATTAATTGAATACAAAATAAGTGTCTACAACCACTGTCATTTAACAAACTCCACAGGTTTTACTGGTGAATCAGTGTTGTAGAAGATGAGGGTGTTTCAACGTTCACTACGGAGCCTCTGAACGTCCAAATGGGTCATATCTGATGACCATGAAAAGATGATAAACTGCATTTTACACCAATTCTTTACATGTATTGATAGGATTAGTTGATTAACAGGTATTAAACATTTTATTTAAGTGAATGATTTTGGTTGTTGGTGGGTGTTTGGGTCTTTATGGGTTAAAATAAATTACTACATTAAAAAATAAAATACTATATGTAAAACAAAACATCATGGTGGGCCATAAAAAGCCTGTCTATACAGTAATAATGATCACATTTCAGATTTATAATCATTTATCATCATGTCAAATAGTCCTGATGTAAAACTACATTCTGAGCTGAAGTCATCGTGTCCTTTCATTTGTTCAGACTCTGACCAACAGAGGGAACCCTTTGACTGTTCAACTAAATTGAAGCCGACACTAACAAGGCCCACTGCTCCTCAGCCCCCTCTCCTTTGGCCTCACTTGTCCTTATTGCCTCTTTAATTTGCTTTCACAGAGTTTATCTCGCTAATGTAGTAATAATCTTACAACAGCACTCAGAGGCAATGTAAGCTGATGTAAAAAAGCCCCCCATTAAACATTTAGAAGACCTGCTTGTGTGTATCTGAGTGCAGACATGTTGTAAAATGTCTTCTTAATAAACCATTGCCTCATTTTTGATGTTGCTCTCATTAATTTTAACGATGACCCAAAACTGTCCAAGTGAAGCAAAAATAGTTGCTCCATCTGGAGTTTCCAACTGGAGATTGTCTATTGCGTCTTTTTTTAATTAATTTTTTTTAGGAAGATTTAATCAATATAATAAAACAAACAGGAGGACTCACTCCGCATAGGCGTCCAATAAGTCCACTTGTCCTCTAGTTCCACAATACAACCACAAATAAACCTGTGATTTCCTGGGACTTCTTTGTCATTTGTCGTCACTGGTTAGTTTAACTGACCGTCACATGATGTCTGTCTGCTGGTTCCAGTTGGATGTTTTTTTTTTGTTCATTCTTTTTACAAAGCAGCTCATGTTTTTACTGGTGTTTGTCTGTAAACATCAAGGGATGATGAGTACAAGGAGTGGATTAACTTGAGGACTGAGAAGGCAGGCTCTGAACTACTGGTGATTAAATTAGACAAACCCACAGACTGATATTAAATGGTCTGGAAGGATCTTTTTTAGTGTTTATTAAAGGACAAAATGTGCAATAGGAGTTGGACTTTGTGTTGGTAGTATATGCGCTCTTCATGGACTTTCTAATGTTTTTAAACTGTATTTTGTATGTATGCATGAATTCCTGCCTTTGATCAGATTTTAAGGATTATTTATTTATTTATTTATTTATTTATTTACCTCCCTTCCTTCCTTCCTTCCTTTCTACCTACCTATCTACCTACCTACCTACCTACCTACCTACCTACTTTCTTTCCTATCTTCTTTCCTTCCTTCCTTCCTTCCTTCCATCTTTCCTCCCCCCTTCCTACCTTTGTACCTACCTACCTACTTTCCTTCCTTCCTTCCCGCCCTCCTTCCTTCCTTTTGTCCTACCTACCTACTTTCCTTCCTTCCTTCCTTCCTACCTACTTTCCTTCCTTCCTGCCTACCTTCCTTCGTACCTACCTACCCACTTTCCTTCCGTCTTTCCTACCTACCTACATTCCTTCCTTCCCTCCTTCCAGCCTACCTACCTTCCTACCTACCTGCCTACTTTCCTTCCTTCCTTCCTGCCTACCTGTCTACTTTCCTTCCTTCCTACCTACTTTCCTATCTTACTTCTATCCAGCCATGGATCAGCTTTGTGCTGTTGACCTTAACCAGTTTAATCTAATACTGTCTTGTTCAGTCTGTGTTGCTAATTTAGATTTTTTTTTTTTTTTTTTTTTTTTTACTTCTCTCACTTAATCTGGGGTCCTCAAATCTTTTAGAAAGTGGAAAATATGTCCACTCTACACCTCTTTTTATAGATTAAGGGGTTTGTCCTTGGCCCATGCTTTACTCTTTCACCATATTGCATGTAAATTGTTACAGTAGTTTTAATGTAAATCCTGCAGACAGATAGATAGGAATGACCACATAACCCTTTTGGTGGAAGCAATAATAATAACATGCAGGAATATATAGGAGTGAAAAACAGGAGTAATGGAGAAGCTTCTTGGTCAGTGAGATACAGCTATAAGCATATGAGGACAAAGCATTTGACTTCTAACACATGCCTGAAAAATAGAATCTGCAACTGAGCCGAAAGCACATGCTTCAAATAAAAAATGTTGTATTCCAGGAAAGATCTTTCAGTCTATAAATCAGTCTTTGGAGTTTCTCGTTGCCCAAAAGTATGCAGTCCAGACTTTATAGAATAAATAAGGTATGCCTTTCAGAACCAATTAACCCTTTAAGCTCAACCTCACATTTAGTAATCTTATGTGCCATGTGAAAGATAACATGGCAACACTGAAAATTCAAGCAAATTTTGGCTGATTTTTCTTTTCCTGAGTGGTGCGGTTATAAACACAAAACATTTCAGCCACATTAACCTGCGTTCACTCAAATAAATCATTGTTAAAAGGTATGTTTCTGTAGCTGCTATAGGGATCTCATGGAAAAATGTGCAACCTAAACCTTACACTTTCTCTGATCCAAATCTAAATGTCCATTTCATGCTTTTATGAATCTTAAATAAGCCATGCAGTCTGTATGTAAATATTTGGCTGGTTTTTCTTTTAACGCTCTGTATTAAAATGGGAAACAATAACATTCTAATTCCCATAGGCATTAACACAGACAGTGGCGTCACCAGAAAGTCAGTTACACCCCGATAAAATCTACATCTGGCATTATGTGTAAGTTTAAGTTTAGTCTGCTGGTGATCTATTGCACTGTTTAAAATTTGGCTTTGGTTCAGTATTAACAAGGGTTGCAGACTTTGGGAGTTGAGACTAGTTTCGATCTGGAGATTTGAAAGTATTACATCCCATCTAGGTACAGTCATCCATGAAGGGGTCATATGTGAACCTGTGCAGGGTCAGGTTTGGTAATACGCTGACAAATGTGATAAATGCTGCAGTAGTTACAACATACATCCTGGTATTAAACCAATGCATCATCTGCCATAGATGTAATGAGGTTTTATACTGTATCTACAGTAAAAACGCAGCAGAGCTTTAGACCAAGGACTCAGCATGGTCACTGGTGGTATATTTAACTGTCTGCTTATTTACCACCTCAGCAGCATCACAAGCTATTATGCATCTGGTCCAAACTGGACGAAAAAAAATACAAAAAAGGCAATACGTATGAAGCCAGTTGTCCATAAGTCTGTTTTGGGGTTTAAAAAATCCAAAAGAGGCCTGCACGTAATATATTTCTTGATAATTCCTATATTATCTGAGCATCCAGAAAGAAATCAGCTTTGTTTTCTGTCTGAATCACATTTGTTCAAGTGGTTTGGTGGCTATAATAGCTTTCATATGTCTTTCATTAATTACTGGCAGGATCCATAAGTTCATGTTTATCTCGATGTCTCTGCTGCGTGCCCTCGTGATCTTGACATTCTTGGTTAAAAGATAAACGAAGTCACATGTCATATGTTATAACCTAACAATCAGTTTTGTCATTTAGGAGGAAATGAAATAAAGAAGTTGAAAATGTTAAAACCACAAGTCCAAAAACCAAAACCTCAAAATAAAGTTTATTTTGTGACAGAGCTATTCTTAATTTATTTTTATTCTTAGTAGTGCACTTATTTATTTTATGTGTATTAAATTTATTTCTATTATTTGGTGTTTGAAGTGTATGTGTTATCAGGGTCAGCCACATGAGGGCACTCAAGAGCTCATCCCCAAACACATGGTAGATTAAATGATGTTTACAATGGAGGGAGAAGTATACTTTACTACTGCACTACAAAGGAAAAGAAAAACATCTGCATTCAAAAACTTAGTTAAGGGTGAGGATTTAAGTATCCTCAGCAAATTGTGCTTAGAGTGTGAAAAGTCTATTGTAGAGTAAAAGGGTCTATGTCTTTCTATTATAGCTGTATGGTTAATGGTTGGTTGGTTGGTTTATTTTAAATCAATATTATATATCATTGGTTGTGTAATCTTAATCATTTGTTTGGAATGTTGCTGTCTTTTGAGAACAACATTTTTTTTAAACAAGGTTTTTTTATGAGCTCAAAAAAAGACCTGTTTTCCTATTTATAACAATGCATTTCCCAGTGAATACAAGAGAACTTTTATCTCTATTATCTCAATTTTAGAATCTTAAATTTAGTATTAAAGTCATAAAAGAATGTTTTATCATTCAGTTTTTCACCAACATCCAAATCTAATTGGGATAACAACATGTCAGACAAATGTAATGGAGTAAAAGGTCCAATATTTGCTTCAGAGATGTAATTAAGTATAAAGTTGCAGAAAATTGAACTAAGTAAAGTGAATGTACCTTACGTTTGCATTCAATTACATTCATTCATTCACTTTCAAGCTTAAGCCTCGAGAGGGTTGAAAGAGTACAGCCTATACCAGCCACCAATGGGTGAACATTTAAAACAGCATATGACTTTCATCACACATCTTTTTTTAAATGTGTAAAACCCCAGTGATAGTGTAATTATCACTAATCCATTAGTCTTCCATGCTTACGCACCTGAATCACTTCCTTCACGGTGAACAGTTTTGAAGATGACTCCATCATAAACACAGTCTGCTTGTTTACATAACAAACTGAAACGTCACTTGGGCCTTTTCTGAAATTTTGTTGCGAAGTGCATTGTGGGAATGGGAATTCCACGCAGCAGCAATTTTGCTGTCTCTTCATCAGTGCTGTACCCAAATGTCACCTTTACCTCCATCCACCAACTATACTCATTCTTTAAGACAACCCTGGTGGACTGTATAATTTCATGTTGTAGCGACATGGCTTGTTTTCTTGCCAAATCTGTGAGAAACCACTTTTGCTCGGTCACTTTGTCGAATTCTTATATCTCGGGTTTTACAAATTTGAAAAAACCTGGAGGAGGTGTCTGGGGAGAGGGAAGTCTGGGCATCCCTGCTTAGACTATTGCCCCTGCGACCCGGCCCCAGATAAGTGGTGGATAATGGATGGATGGAAAAAAAAAATTATGATGCAAGTCATATGCTGCTTTAAGAACAATAATTTACTAAAAGTAGCTGTCGTCCAGTACTATTGAATTGAGGGGAAATGTAATACATTTACACTACAGAACAAATTATGTATTTGTTTTTCAGACATTCCTTTATTGAAAAAAAAAAAAGACACATCTATAAACAGCTGTGTATGAGGTGACATAAAATTTAAGAGTTTATTTAGCTGGAATCTGAAAAGTATCTAAAGTGAGTAAAAAGAACAATATTTATGTAGAAGTATAAGTAGCATAAAAGGGAAATACAGAAGCTTAAGTACAGTTGCCTGAAATTTTTACAGTATGGCAACGAAAGCTCTTAGTTGTATTTTAAGATTTTAGTTTAAACATTTACAATGAAGTAAAAAGTGTTGTATATGTGTCGTGTTACTGTAAAATGGTTGCAGTTCTGTACCGATCAACACTCAGACAGAAACAGGCATAACTTTTAACCCCCCCTCTCTGGGAAAAACCCATTCCTTTCACTACTGCTTACAGCCCATCTTGAATTCATGGTTCACCTTTCATACAGTATATCAGCCACTTGTGCTTCAGACCATCAGTTTTCAGGGGATAAAAAAACCCAACTTGCTTCTACGTTCCAAATCATGCAACATTAGCTATGATACTCCTGCATCATTTAGAGGTTTTAACCCTCTTATCCTTCACTAAAACCACATGAAGAGCTAAAGAAACGCGCCGTCACACCACACAGCCTTCCCCTGTGGTTATTCATACGCATGAGTCATTCACTATCTCACTCACACTATTCACTTTGCATGTTAACCTCAGCCTCAAGGCCCTATTCATCATGTGTGACATGACGTCCACATTTATCCATCTAAACCTGCAGTCTCCACTTGAATGCATCTTTATATCACAAATACACTGCAGCTGCATTTCACTACTTCATAAGTGACTTCTCATGCGTACAGGATTCCCACACCTCCGTGAATCTGCTCCTGGTGCAGTCAAGCCCTGGCTCATAATTTGCCTCTGGAGTTGCAAAAAAAAAATTAAAAAAAAATGCTGTTTTACTTTAGGCTCATTTAACATCACATCTGCCCCGTTTCAGTTCGACGAGGCTTTCGACTTCATGACCAGGTCACTGACATTCATTCTAACCCATTGATTTCTGAGCTGTACCTCTTGATAATTGTCTCTCCTGAAGCTCATTCAGCAGGTCTCAGGTCAGGTCAGTCCGTCCTGTTTATTTCTCCATGCTTTGACTCTCTGTATTTTTTGACATCAGCCTTTGTGGAGTCTCTGAATGACCTTGGATTGACAGTATCATGTTCCATATTAACAGAACCAGCCTTACATCATTGTCTGAAGTCACTTGCACTCTGACAGGCTGTGTTTTTGTTTCTTTCTTTGCAAAATACAACTTTCCTTTTGCCCTAAAGCTCTAACCAAATGCTGTCTCATCTATCTCATAGCACCATTTATGTTATATTTACAAAGCTTACACTTGTTTTTGCAGTTTCCTTGACTGCCACCCTCTTCATTTTTGAGATTTATTTCCACTTTGTGAAGGGAGTGTCACTCACAATCTAAATCCTATCATCCGTTCTGACATGTGCGCTACTGTGGACAAACCAACACGCCTACAAAGTAAATTAAAACTTGATTTGCTTAATCTATTGTTACACATTTTTAGGATTAATGTTGGAAGTGTATTCCGAGTCTCCACATGCCTATTAAAAGAGGCACGACAATGAGTGATGTCAATATCTGTATTCAGTCCTCTATTTATACCTTATTTGACAAAATCTGTCTTAAAACTATTCACTATTACTTTTTTCTTAACTTAAAGCTGCAGCCCTTGTTAGTTTTTATCATCTTTGGGCAAAAACTGGACAAAAACTCCATAATTACTTTTACACAATATTATAATTCAGTTTCCTTTATGGACAGGAAATGTCTGCATCTCTTGCATACCTGTTTCCAGGTTAGAGGAAATCTATGTTGTGACACCCAAATTTTGTCTAATCGCAAGGTAGTTTCACACAGGTAGGAGAGTTGATTATTTGATTGACAGCTGTAATTACCAATTGCTGACCATACTCTGTCAGATGTGACCTGGATATGACTGCTCTGCTCCATGTCTCAACACAAAAGCTTCAAAAGCAGCTTAATTTTTCCATGACAGCATAAAGCACCATCAGGTCATCTATATTTATATTTAGCCTTTTGATTTGGACTGAAAGTGTGTATTTTCAGATTGTGATATGTTTTCCTCCTGCAGCCTCAGAGCATTTTTGTCAAAATACGAGGGAACAGTGCCTGCTATTTTTGTTTTTATTTGTTTGTTAATGAGGTTAATTAAAATGACAAAATCTCAATTTTTCCTCTAAATTTAACACTACTACTGTCTTTGTTTCTTTGTCTCATTATCTGAAAAAGGTATCAGAGACAAAGCAGACAGATCCAAGAGTTGCTAGGATTATGACGGTGACAAAATCCCCTCACTGGTTTCATACTTGTCAACACTACTGGCTGTGAATCGAGGCCTTTACAGTGATGGGTGAATGATTTTTCCAATGTGTCATTCTGCAGAGACTTTAAACAGAGTTGAGCAACTTTACTAAATCAGCCTGAATAGGTTTAAGCCTCAAAAACCTAAACAACCACCAGCAACCAAAAGCATTTACTGAACTAAAGCATTTAATAACTATAACCACTTATTCTATCAACACATGGAAATAATTCAGGTAAAATGCAGTTTCCTAGCTTTTCATTGCCATCAGATATGACCCATTTGGACATTCACAGGCTCAGGTAGTGAATGTGGAAACACCATCATTTTCTAGAACAATAATTCACTGATAAAACCTGTTCAGTTTGACAAATGACATTGGTTGTAGACACTTGTTTCTGCATCCTGTTAATGAAACATTCTGCTGAAAAAGTAACATTTTTCTCTGTTTTGGTACAATGACCTTTTAAATTTACTCCAAGCTTTTATGAACAGCTACATAATCAGTGAATTGCATCTCAGAAAACACCAGATTTTCATTGAAAAATGCAAAATGCAGAGAATAACATTACAATAAATGGTAATGAATGTAAAAAAAAAAAAAAGCATTTACAAGTTGGCACTAAAGTAGCTCTAGGTCTTTAAGGGTTAAAAATGTGACTTGACATTACTTTGCACCTTTAGTGTATCTCAAATCCATTGTGTGCACTTAAAATATGTACTTCTTGTTTCCTTTCTTGTAAGACACACTCAGCATTGCTCACCAGTTACAAAGGAATCTATGCACACATTTCCCCAGATATTCAATGGACTGAAACTGGCATCTTTCCAGTCACAAGGCTACTTCAGTAACCTCAAAGATATCCTTTCCCCAAATTATGTCCCTGTATGGCAGCGCAGTGCATTCCACCACGACGTGAAGCCGGCGACGTGTTGGTGTTTCCACACTTTCATTAAAACCTTGACAAGTATTTAAAAATAGCTCATGTGTTTCAAGATCAGGAAAACCCTGCTCTGCTAAAAATAAAGTATAAGAAGACCGAGAATATAAGATTAGAATGAATAATGTGATATGCTTTTTGATATGATATATGGTATATGTGACACATGATGACATATAACTTTATATTATAAATCAACTTCAGCTTCTATAACAACACAACGTGATAATTAAGGCAGCATTTTTATTCCTAAAACAATTAATTATTGATGATGGACTCATTTACTGAACACAAGTGATTTTAGTGATTCATAAATATAGTATTAATAATTTACACTTCATTACTGCCTAACAAAAAAAACTGATAAAACTGCAAAGTCACAGAATAAATAATAAATGCCTATAAGACTGTAAGCTAAATTAGTCAAATAATTAACTAAATGTCATCAGTGCTCAGGCTGTTTTTGGTAAATGATAAAAGATGGTATTTGTCACATGTTTTTGTTTTGTTTTGGTGCATCTTCATTAAAAAACTCTCTTAGCAAATTATTCCTCAAAATGACATACAATACTGATTGTCTCATGCTATGATACTATATTCCTCTAAATTTATCAAATTAGACCTCAAGAAAACAAACAACTGGAAAAAAAAATGAAATAAAACAGAAATAAAACAATGATTCTTCACAGGTCAAGGATTATTATGATTTTGTTTTTTTAGTTTCTGCACGAATGTACAGTATGTTAACCCTTTAACAGGCAAGTGACTGTTTTTGGTCATTTCTGCATACGTTACAAGACAGTGACAGCAACAGTTCCAGTGAGGACAGTGAGGCAACGATCTCAGGTCCAATGTGGTCTCCAGGGTCTGTAAGGTCCACCTCTGCATGAACAGTGAGTATACCTGCTTTGTTAGGTACCATGAAGTAATGGTACTAATGTAAGGAATGATGTTCAAAGGGAGAATGTGGATGTGGACAGGGGTCTGGATCAGCACTTATGTTAGTCTAATGTTCTAAAAGTGATATTCTGATGTTCTGAAATACATGTTCCTTTCACCTTACATGTGTATTCTTTGTATTTTTTTATACTTACAGGCAAGGAACCAAATATGGTATATTCCCTGACCTTGATTTTCTACATGACAATAAAAAATTTTGAAATATTTCACAAAAGTAAAAAAGTCCTCCAGTTATGTCCTCCAATAACACACTATGGTTTAAATTTTGGATTTCAGAGTATTTCTATGAGTGCCCTATGAAGTACGGTGGCTGACAAGTGCCAAACACATTGCAGCAGCCCAAAGTGTTTTAGTTAAGAGAAAACCGCTGTAAGTACAGACATGATATAAATTCACAAACTTAAACATAAGTCTAAATGAGGTACAAAAAGAAGATGGAGGTGCAAATGAAAAAATGCGCTGCAAGAAACAAAAACAAATGCATAATCATCAAATGTTCTGTAAATAAAGAAACAATGCAAACCAAGAAAACATCTGCAAATGAAAAACGCTGCATAACCAGTCACTACAACAGAAGTGCTCCAAACCTGTAGGGGGCAGTGTTTATAGACAACAGACTAGTGTCAGACATAATCAAATAAAAGTCACATTACTGCGCTACGCCGTAACTTCAGTTTGTTTTAACTGTAGTTTGAAAAACTGTCAGTCAGCTGTTCGCCGTCTCTCTCTCCATCCTGTGTGTCTCTGCAATGAGCTGTTCTGTTGAGAGCGCCCCCTACAGGTTTGGAGCACTTCCGTTGTAGTGACTGGTTATGCAGTGTTTTTCGTTTGCAGATGTTTTCTTAGTTTGAATCATTTTGTGCTTTGCATCATTTCTCAATTTGCAGAGCATTTGATGATTATGCATTTGTTTTTGTTTCTTGCAGCGCATTTTTTCATTTGCGCCACGCTCCTCTTTTTGTACCTCCTTTTAGACTTGTGTTTGAGTTTGTGAATTTGCATCATTTCTATATTTGCAGCTGTTTTCCCTTAACTGAGATGCATTGGGCCATTGCAATATGTTTGGCCCTTGTCAGCCACCGTAATAAAGGGTTAAAAATAACAGAATCTATAGTGTTGTATTTGTAATTTATTGAACTCTTCAGATCCATGTCAGCAGATGTGTTGAATGAGGTAAGGTTTTAAAAGTTTGCTTGTGCCAAAGCCCATCAGCGTCTGCAAGTGCTGAAATAAATATTAGTGTTGAAATAATAAACACTGTAGAATTATAATCACATAAAGTGCAGCTGAATTTGCAGATGTAATCCTGTGGTGACTAATGCTTCACCGACATCAGAGGAAGTTTTTATACTGACGACATTATGAAGAGTAAATGATTCCTCTCCATCAGAAGCAAAAAAAGAACTGTGAAAATAAAGCGGTTGATAAAATAGCAGCAGTGAGTTATAGATCTGAAGCACATGACAGGAGCAGTTTTCTAATAGTCTGATTGTTTATTTAGAAAATGAGTAGATGGAAGCCAATTTTAATAATGTCAATGTGTCACACAAAGAACAGTCCCTTTTTGAAGATCATTTCCACTTTCTGTGTTTGTGTATATATTTCTTATTTTTCTTTTTAGAGAATACCGATTTGCTCCTCTGTTCATGTAAATATACACACAGTTTCCTGTCAAAAACCTGGAATAAGAAGGAAGGGGAAAAGGAAGTCTTTTTGTTTGCCCTCTCTTTGTGATGATCAGTCCTTTTTTGGAAACATTGTTCTCTCTTGACCTTTAACTTTGTGACATGAACCCAAGCTTCTATTCTCATGAGTGGGTGACATACTCAGGACATTTACGTGAAAGACTTCCACTTTTTCCTGTTTGTTTTTTTACTCAATCCCCTTTCTTCTTGTCTGTTTTACTATGTGCTCCTCTGTCATCTCCCTCTGTCTTTTTCTGAGTCAGTTCATGCTGAACAGCTTAGTCGGCACTCAAGTAAAAACACAGAATAAACAAAACTCTGGCAGGAGATGATGAATCCTCCGCTGAATGTTTGGACCCCTGTTTGTCCCCCACGGTCTATCCAGCCAGGAAAAATCCAGCCTGTGTGCCCTCCCTCAATCACTCCCTCCTTTCACTTTTCTCCTCCCACCTTTGGGGTGGGTCTACATTTTTCTGATACTGACTGTTATCACATTTCCTTATCTCTTTGTGGAGTACAGCCCACGTTCAGAGCAAACAGGCCTGTACAGTAACACCGATATGTTTATCAGGTGTTACTATGTACACTGGCTTGAGTTTTACTGCTGTAAGAAATACAAAGATTTCACCAAAGTATGTGACCAATAGCAGTTTAGCCACAAAGTTCATAAGTGTTTCATATGCAAGAATAAATATATTGATCACAAAAGAGGATTTTATCAAATTTTATTTCACCAACATTATCATCAACACAAAGACTGTATTAAAATCTAAAAAGAAGGTCCAACAAATTGACTAGAGAGATGTCTGAGAGTGCAGTTTTACAAATTGAATTAGTAAAAATATATTTCAGGCATTTTGTAAGGATTTCCATCGGTGAGGCAGTTTAAAAAGTTCCTTGTATGATAGCAGTGGATTTTATTGTTGTAACGTATTAACAATTAATTTTGGCTTAAAGGGGAGTTCAAATTTTCCAATTTCTGCCTAAAAACTAAAGTCAGATTATCATATGATCACAGAGACAGGATTTGCTGGCTGATACAGTCTGGCAATTAAAAATCACTCCCTCCTGTGTTTCAGTGGAAATACAACAACTTTAAATGAGGTTCCATGATGCAGAGAGATGAATTAGTTTTAGACCTCATCACTTTCACTGAAAGTACATTAGGAAGGGATCTTTGCCGTCTATTTGTGATTTGAACAGAGACTTGATGTTTGCTTGATGCTGCTAAATCAACCCATTTAACAAATATGTTGAAAATATGCTATTATATTTCAAGGTACGTTCTGGCTGTGTGGTACATTCAGTGAAAATCCAAAACACTGACAGATAAACAGAAGAAAACCAACTGTAAAAAAATAAATAATGGATGTGGCAGTGCTATCCATTTAAGAAACACATGAATAGGTAACGTTTTAAAGACGTTTCCACCCATAATGTGTAATGTAATGTAATATTTTTGTCAAGCAAGTTACAAGTTTCTGCAAGTTGATTAAGTGCATAAAACTGAAAACAATGCTCTGTATATTTTAAGTTTTAACGATAGCATCTGACTTATAGTTAAGAATCATTTTTAGAAAAATACAAATTTTTATATGACATCCTAGCAGAATATTTTAAACCACAAACTGGGAATGTTTAAAGTATAAGTATGTTAGGTCTAATCCTTTTAAGGTTTCTGTGTACTATGTGTGTGAGCTCAACATGAAGTGTGTATTCAATATGTGCACATGTTGTTGTTGGTCCTCGTCTTGGTCCAGTTCAGTCAAGAAAAGAGTCATGTCACATTTCACCTCACGGCTGAGGTAAGAGTCAGAATTTCTCCCCTCCTTTGTGGCTGGCCTGTCGGAGCAGTGGGCAGGTGGAGGAGTGTCACAGTGCGACTTGCCATCCTCAGGGGTTACCGATGATCTGCCTGCCTTGACCATAACCCGTCATACCAGCTTGAGATGCTCCTTTGTTTGTTCCCATTTGCAGACCAATGATATTCTTGCCCTCACTCAGCTGTTCCTCTGTAAATTCTCTCCTGTTCTCTTGTGCTTTTCTGCAAACAAACACACATCTCATCACTCTTCAGCCTGGAAATAAAACCATCTTTGTTTAACCAATTTTTCACAACCCGACTATTTGAAAATGAACTCACTTATGGAACCAGTTGGGGTCTCCTTTGTAATTCCCATCATCCTTTGTGATAGCCAAGCTCCCCAGAGCCATCAGGGTCCTCTGGACAGCAGCCAGGTCTTTGCCTAAAGACATACAACAACCTCAAATGAAGTGAACTCAACAGACACTCAAGAACTGGAGGGTGACGTCTCCATCACAGACCAGCAGTGAAAGAATTCAGTTCCTTTGCTGAAATGTAAGCATTAATATCTCACTCAAACATTTCAATGCAAGTCAAACTTCTGTATTCAACACAAGTAAAAACTACTTCTACTGTATATCTGCTATGGTATCAGTTCAGTGCTGTCAGTATTTTATACTCATATATGATGTTTTTAGATTAATTATAGTGCTTCATTAATGTGTACATTGCATTTTACTGCTGCAAATGTTCATTTTTGAGCTACTTTATATACTGTTGTGTGGTTTAATCCACAGAATTGCATTGTATTATGTAAGACATGGCTAGAGGCTTGTGTTTATTGTAAATCTGTACAAGACATTATTATCTTACTTTCAAAGAGGTCAACCGTCTGGAACATGTCAGTTTTGGTGACTCCATAATTTTCTGCAGCTTTGAGAAACAAGGAGATTTGCTCCATCTGTTTAAATGCCATTGAGGAGGGCTTAATGCTCTTCACTGGTTTGTTGGGTCCACTCAGGCTGTTGATGAGCTCACACAGGAGCTAGAAGCAAAGAAGATGAAGATACCGCTAAAATTCTCATACCAATTTTACCTAAAAATCTCTAGACACTTTAGCAAACCCAACACTCACGCAGCCATCTTTCAGCCAATTTTGGAAGCCCGCTTTGCCTGGTTCGGGTCGACCCACTGCAGAGCCACACTGCATGATGATCCATTCCACCAGCCTTTCCTCCAGTTCTGTGTCGTATTTCTTATCGATCTTGTTCTGCACCTCACGGCTCAGACCGTACTGAGGACCTCTGTTCGCCATGCTGATCCTGTTGGGAGAGGAAGTTTGCATTAGATAGGCACGTAACTTAGCAAACATTACCAGCTTGCAGCATTTTGTGACTTTCTCTGTATAGATAATTCATGAACGTATCAGTATTCACATTCAACTATCTGTCCTGTTCACACCCAGTCATTTGGCCTCTAGACAGGATAAATATGATAATGTGTGCACGTGTATGAACGCTTCTATTGAGGTTTAAACCTTTAGAGCTGCAAGTGTCAGCACTCAACAAAGACATTTTTACCATGGAAATTAAAAATGGCTGGATGTCTTGAGGAAATACGAGTGTGTTGTTCAGTGTTTGTAATTACGGTTGGCCTATCTGACATATTAATGCAGTATGAGCTTCCTGTAGACCTCAGCACCACCCCGCTCACTGCATCCTGTTTGCTCATTCAGCTGTCACTTCCTTCCTCCCTCCCTGACAAAGGTAGCTATGTGTATACAGGCCTCTAAACAAAACAACACACTGATCACTAAGGGAACTGCGCTTTAAGAGAAATGAGAGAAAATAAAATGCCAGTAAGCTTGTTAAATCATGAAACTATGAGATCGTGCGTGCTAACTGTCATGCTGCAGTTTTACTGGTTTCACAGATCAGATTGCACAATTCAGTGATATTTCTGCATCTCTAAGAAGACAGATACAACATGGAGATGTTTACAGCTGATATTCCCTTGCTGTTCGCTTTCACTTCTTGTTCAAACATGTTCACCAAAACTTCTGCAGAGAGACTAAAGCATATTTTGTCATGTTTTTAAAGGGTGGAGAAACTGTCCATTGATTGCATATGTCCACGCAAGAATGCATGTTTTATTTTTGCAGCCTCAAGTAAATTAATCTCTCCAGGGCAAAAAGACACACCTATTACATCCCTTGCAAAACATAGCCTTGTCAGTCTTACATAATATGTGCTGATAGTTTGACAAACTGTCATTGTGTCCAAAGGCTCCACTCTGGAGTCTAAGCTGCTGTAGATCACACTCTGTTCATTGTCTGAGGTTGCAGTGGTTAAATGCACATGTGGGAGAGAAAGAGCTTCCTGTCTGCTAAGTTATTCCAAAAACAGTTTGTTACAGCAACGAGGGCGAAGTAAATATCCAAACATCTGAACCCTTGAGCAGTGTCTTTCTCAATTAGAGGGTTTCCATCTGTGGTGTCCCGACACACCCTGGGAGCATCCACCAAATGCAAACATTAGCACTTATCTGTGCGTGAAGTGAACAGTGAGCAATGTGGATTAACTCTTAGTCACATACATTTTGAATTCTAAAAAGTAAGTCAAGCCTCTAATGCTACTTAACAATATTACTCTGTGCATTTGCATCAACTTATCTGTGGAGTACCTTATAGGTTTTAAACAAACCCAACAGGACACAAACCACTCAGGTAAAGAGTATTTGCAGGTGTCTGAATGTGTGTTTTGGAAGATTATGTAGACCTGAGCACAAAACCAACTCTTAGCAGCCTTATACTTAGTGGGAACATTTTGTAATCACAGAGTCCCAGCAACAAGCTCCCACAAAACCAGTATGTGAGCTGTCGAAGTCACTGAGGTCGTATGCAAATATGGGAAATGGGACGCCACTTGTAACTATGGCAACACAAAATAATGTGTAAATCCCTTTTATTTTTAGATACTGGATTTGTCATTGTGGTTGTGAATTACCTTTCAAATAACTGAGTTTTCTGATGCAACTGAATGGGTTACAGTGAGTTTATGTTGCACAATAAGACACAAACAGGACAAACAGTTTCTGCATTGTCTTTTTATTTTGTCTCTAAATTAGCTCAAATTAACTTACACAACTTACAAATTTGTTTTTAACTTGTACTTTAGAGTCTCATGGCTTATTAGTATCATTTTTTACATAATCCATGTCAGGCTGAGACTTCTGTATTATTTTTAGCTTTTATTGTCGAAGCTATATTTGCCTTTATTTATACAAACATACTTTATATTGGTTTTTCAGTCATTTGCCCTGGAGTCTAAGCCCACCTGATCTTTTTATCCCTCTGCTTTACCTTCACACGGTGTGCTCCCCTGAGGGAACATTGCACTGTGTGTCCACTAAGCAGCTTTTTTGTGTCATTTGAAGGTTAAATGTTTCACTCCTGGTTCCTTTCTTACTGATGTATTCATCATTCTTGTCCTCCCGCCTAAATTCTGACTCATATTTGTTTCATAGTAATTTCGCGACCCTTCCTGAATGACTTGATGATGATGATTTTGAAACCGCTACTTGTTATTGCAACAGTTATAAGGCTGTTCCTGCGTTACCAGTAGTCACTTTTGAGTCTACTTATTGTTATCTCAACTGATTTGAGACCCAGAAACCTTACTTTTAATGTAATATAAGCAGATTATTTCATCCTTTTTCCTGCTGTTTTTATCATCACTCTTCAACTGTCCATTTAACTCACACTGTTGAACTTTTTTCAGTCCAAAGCACTTATTTCCACATAAAACTTCAGCATATGTGTTAACATGTCACAGAGTTTTACTGCTTTAACCAGAACCAGCAGACTTGCATGTATTAAATGTGAAAGAGCCTATTAGACAGCACTGACAGCATGTTATACTGACTCTGTTGAGGTTTGGCAGAGAGTAGAAGAGTTAACAGTTCCTGAAACTGTAAGGTCTAACTTTCACAGAGACCAAAGGTAGATAAGAAATAGCATTTCATAACAGAAGAATTTGCAGACTAAAGGGTCATTCACAAATTACACATTAACTACATACTTAGAGCATGGAATAAAAAGCAAAAAGACAAGGGTGTGGTGTATGGTGTATTATATTTCTTTTTTTTCCCCCAGATTTCTTTTCTTTTTTCAGGCAGCAAAGAAATCTTTTGACAGTCGCCAGAAAACTGAGATTGATGAATGAGGCCATAAGGGTCTACTCTTGCAACCCGGAGCAAAAAGAAGGGTTTACTTACTTTATGGAGTTGCTTTCAGGTAAATACAGGTGGGTCTAGGCTTGTTCTGCTCTGCTGTGTTCCCGCTCTTCTTTACAACGCAGTCCACAGTGCACTGTACAAGACTGCCAACATAAATACAGCAAACACCCTTGTCTGAAATATGACTTCACCACTTTCAACAAGAATGAGAGAGCTGGAGGGAGAGAGATACGCCTTCACGTCCTCTTATTTCACTCTAGGACCACCCCCTTGCTGCTTTTCTTTTTTCCCTACTCAAATTGTAATTCCTTATTTAGGAGAAGGACGGAGAGGAAAAAGTGGGCATGTGACTGAAGAGTTTGGTGTGGTCACTGAAAAGAATTCTCCAAATTTCTCCCTCTACCACTAAAGAACAAGACAGGATTAGGAAGGAGGAGGGAGAGAGGGATGATAAAATCCTCCAGAACAGTGTAGTCTGAAGGGACTAACAATTTATTGCCTTTATTCAGACTGGTGATGTTTTGTGGTGAGTGAAATCTGTCTGAAACTGAAACATGCTGTAAGCGGCTGTGGAACGCAGCTCCCCTCCTCTTTTGAGTTTCATGTGCAGGGGAAATAAGAGAGGCAGGTTATGACACATACCAACGTCTCCTCCTGACAGACGTCAAAATGTAAAAAGTAGATACTGGTTATGACTCCTGTTCTTGTGCAAACCGTGTGCAAAGAAGCCTTTGGACGTTTCTATGAGAACGGAGAGGCACACCCGCTGAGGTATTTCAGGTCAACGAGAGCGAGTCTGAACCTGGTGAGGTTTAGAAACAATGACATCAGTTGTGATAACATTATGAAGAGTTGGCAATGTGAGAAATCATAAACTGAGTTAACAGCGTCCAAAAATTGTAGGTGTTACGAAATGCTGGGACATATTTGAATGTCAGGGTGTGGCTTTAAATGTGTATGCCAATTCTGATGGTTAATTTTCAACTAAATAACATGCATTATTTAATATTTAAGCACCAAAACTTGACCAGGGTTAATGATTATCTGTGGTTATTAATGTGAAAGTGGTTTCATCAGAGTACACTTCCTCTTCTCTGACACACACTGACTGTGAGTTCAACAGTAGGTCCACTGGTCCATTGTCCCATGAACAAATGTCAGTGACATCCTCAATTATCATCAGACATGATTTTTTTTTACAAGTGAATCAAACATTTCCTAATTAAACCAACAAAATTAAGTCTAAAAGAATGCATAATGAAGTGGAATAAATGATTAAGTCCTCTTAGGGATTTCACTGATTAAAACTGAGTACTGATTAAAAGGGTGACTTGGAAGATTGAATATTTAACATAAATCCAACTGTCAAAAGCCAGGGCAGTGTTTTACCAGTAACTGGTTTTGGTAGAAAACTGGATGGATTGTAGCTGTTCTTTCCATCTGAAGACTGACCATGAGTGTACACACCAGATCTGTCTTTCAGGCTTATTACTGTATTTTGGGGCCCACTACATATGTATATTGAACTCATAAAATTTTAAATATCTCTGTTTGCAGTTGCAGGTACCCTGTTGTCAGTTTTGCAGATATTACTTTCTTATGCTTCCACATTGCAACAAAAGGTAACTTTGCAAAGATATGAACACTGTCACAGGATCACAGGATTAGCTACTGTAGAAAACTTAACCAGTGAAAATGTATTCCTTCACTTGCCAAAGACTTCTCTAGAACTCGTCCTTCCACATAATTTACAAGACGTTAGAACTCACCCGGCAGCACTATTACTACTTCTTCTGTTATTGAGCTCATTTCTGGTACAAATTGTTATTTTAAGAAGAGACAAGCTGAGACTAGGTGGTAGGTTTGCTAACTTCAGAGACATCTTTGCAACACAGTACACTGGCATAATGTCAAAAAAGGTATATCTTGACTGATTCATGGATTTTTTAAAAACTAAAATTATTACAAACTATCCTTTCAAGTGTTATTCAGTTACACTTTTAGCTTTGCTAAGCTCTATCAGTGACAGTGTTGGGCTGACATACAGCCCATTCTGATCTCAAGCAGGCTAAAGAGTTTGATTGATTGATTTGATTGATTTGTTTGTTTATTTTGATCATTTACAGAATACATGCAAATTCAAAATTCCAAAAAAAATCATTCATTTATACTTGAAAAGGAGTGGGAAGAAGAAAAGCTTATTTAATCCCACCAACATTCTCATCATCAAATAACTTAACACAATAACATTTTAAATACTCACTCCTGTCCTTTGACTTCAAGCCAGAACAATGGACAAAATAGGCCTATACCAAATAAAAATGAACTCATCTGACAGCATTTACATTGCATAACAGAAATGTGTGTAAAAAAAAAAAAAAAGAAACAAAGTACATTCCTGGTGGTGTTACCACAGGTAACAGTTAACTGTTAACTTACATGATAATAATTGGATACCAACAATGGTAAAAACAAAAAACTGCAATACCACAAGTGGTAAAGATCACCAATAATTACATACCAACAATGGTAAGAAAAAAAAAACTACAACAGCACTAATGGTAAAGGGCAGCACATGCCAGCAATGGTAAGAACAGTACCAGATGGTAATGGACAACACATACCAACTAGATGAGGAACAACAAGCACACATGAATATATAAGACAGAATATTGATGGAACAGTATTAAGACCCTCCATCTTCATACTGGGACCAGACCATATTTTTGTATAACAATTTAAATCGATGGATATTTTGGTATTGCTTGTGTTGAATGTCCAGACTGTTCCAAAGTTTCACACCACATGCAGACACACAAAAACGTTTAAGAATCCTCCCTGTGGAAATCGTTTTTGGGACGTGAAATGTCATTTATGTGTGGATAAGGGGTCTAAACATAGACAAAAATATCAGTTTTTCAAATTTGGTTTACATTGGTGTGGATGGGGCATAGGTCTTCAATGAGGTGTTTGACATATATGCAGTATATGTTTCATTTGTCTGCCCTTCATCGGTGCAATCTAAAAAATAAAGTAATAATTTATGACAGAACACACTAAGCATGAAGTAAAGCGATGCACTGGATTTTAAGTGGTATTAAAACACTCAACCCACAATCAATTACAGACAAAAGACTGACTTTGGAGAATGGCACTAATCACTGTATTTGAATTAAATAAAATAATAATAACTGGTGTGTCATCTAAGAGTTATATGAAAGGAGCACACAGATTCCACTGAATTTGAACTGTTTGGAATGGGAAATGAGTTTTACAGCACCATGACATTCGATGTTTTCAGCCAGTAAATGGGTAGGTGTGATCACTTACATTTGTAGTCTCCACTGTCAACACTGATTCAACAGTTCCAGTTCATCCAGTATTATATGGTTTATGATCAAGTAATGATCTGTGAATTGTTGTTCAATACCTCAACATAAGCACTGTTACCATACTCTGTTTCTTGGCATTTAACAGTGCAGAGCTGCAAACAAAAGCTCTTCCACTCATTAAATGTGCTAATACCTACCTTTGGTTTCGTACATGTGGTCTGTTTAGGTTCCCATAGACCTTCGTTCCCATAAACTGTGTTAATGTGCAACACGAGGCTTTATTTGAGCTTTACATCTGACTCCTGCTCCTCATTATCTTCTGTGTGTTTGGCAGATGTGTATGTTAACTGGTTGACATGATGGGTGGTGAGGTGGAGGGGTGTTACATGGAGGAATGTTCATGTTCAGCTATGACACATCATTGTGTTTGTGTGTGGGAACATGGGAAACATTATCGAGCAAACCTGGAACTGGTGATAAAAACATCCAGATGAGAAATTCCTCACGTGGATGAAATCTGAACGAAGGGGAAATTTTTTCATGTCTGAATTAGAAACAGCCTTGCCTTTTTGTCACTGGATTATGTTTATTGCTGTCATGAACAGACCTCATAGTGTCATACATTAAGTAATGAAACATCTTTTTTTTTTAACACTGCTCACATTTTTCATTTAATTTAATTCTAGACACCGATCAGATGCTGTTAGTTTCTGCAGGCTGGTTCTGCACTACAGCAACATCTGGTGGCTCAGAGGGGCAGATAAGACAATGACGTACGCATACTCTGTTTAGCTTCAACTCCTCTGCAGGGGTGTCAATAGCTAAAAGCATGAAGGCAGGAAACAAGTTTAATGCATTTAATTCAAGGGAAACAATGTTACACTTCACACTACATCATCTAGAACCCAGCCCAATTTTATTTTGAGGTGGAGCGATGTACTGCTGGGCGCTGATGACCATACTGGGAGCTGCTAATTGAAAAAGATGCCCAGTGGACACAAAACTGACATCACCAAGGCCTAAAATCTGAAAACAGATGGAGGAGAGCAACTGAACGCCATCGGGACCCATCAGAGAAAAGTTGGATGGGTTTTGTTGTTTTTGATGTGAATAATTGAAGACCAAACTTATTTTGGGTTAAAAACTAAAACAAATATCAGATGCTCCATAACATCTCTAAGGACTTTTGAGGAGGGTTTAAATATTTAAGGTGATGAATATAGTAGAGTGAACTTTTAGCTTAAAAATAAGTTCAAAACTTCTAAAATATGAAGTTACAGAAAAGTTTGACAAGAACATAAAGTTTTTCATATGACACAGCAAAACTTTATTAAAAAGTAAATCCAAAAAAGAAGATCTCTAAAAGAAAAACAAATTTTGTTGCTCAGTACACCTCAACAACATGGACAATAGATATAGTTTGTGTCCCACAAATTAATGTTGGGCAGTAGAAGTGTTCATAAAAACATCTGAGGAGCTTGTTTGTATTATTTTACTTTTCTAATCTGTGATCACAGAAGAGAAGTAGAATCACTTCTAGCTAACATCACCAGTCTTTCCACTGCGGAAAATAATGTTAAAGATGCAATGCTTGATCATTTTTTTGGTGATGTTCAACTAAAGATCCATAATACCCTTTTAGCATATTGTGAGTCAAGTGGTCTTGCAGAAAACAGGAATTCTTCCCACTTCTATGGACATGAAAACTAATCACAGGTGTTTTCAGATATTGGATTAAAAATGTGATTATGATTACCGCTGTGATTTCTATTTGCAGTTAAAGGAGCTACAGTATATGCAGTATTTCTGCTTTGAAATGTTTGAAAATGACGTTGAATTATTATTAAAATGTTCAGAATCAAGAGATGTCAGTTGTATTACAGAGATACACAATGAATTTCTACACACTGATGGACAAACACGTCACTATGAATGTGTTCTGTAAACCGGTAAAAAAAAAAAAAATATATATATATATATATATATATATATATATATATATATATATATATATATATATATATATATATATATATATAATAGTGAATGTAAGAGCATTTCAACACCCACGATGAGCTCGTTTACATGACCATAAAAATCTGATGACTGGGAATAATCAGATATTTGTAACTGGATGCGTTTACATGCACTGCTGAAATGCGATAATGGAGAAACTGTGGTTTACATGTTTCAGTCCATCATCGGTTTTCTTTCTTTCTTTTCTTGACATAAGACTCAATCTTCCTGTTATTTTCAAACCATCTGGTCTTATCTTGTTGAACATGACAATATGTGCAGTTTTAGTCCACATCACCTACATCTGCAAAACTTCCTTCGTTTACCTCTGTAACATCATTAACCTCTGACCATCTCTCTCTCTTCCTCCGGCAGAGAAGCTCATCCATGCCTTTGTCTCCTCCAGGTTGAACCACTACAACACACTCCTCATTGGGATCCCTGGCAAGACTCTCCAAAAGCTTCAGTATGTCCAAAACAGCACTGCCAGGGTCCTGATGAGGGCACGAAAACATGAGCACTTTACCCCCATCCTTCGCACTCTGCACTGGCTCTCCATCCACCTCCACATCAAATACAAAATCCTCCTGCACACCCATCACTGTCTGCATGGTGCAGCCCCCACCTACCTCACCGAGCTCCTCACCCCACACACCTCAGCCAGAACCCGGTCAGGCCAACTGCACCGTCTGCGCCCCCCCAGGACTCGGCTCAAGACCATGAGCGACAGGGCCTTTGAGGCTGCTGCTCCCCATCTGTGGAATGCCCCCCCAGACCACCTCAGGGCTCTACAGACGGTGGATGCTTTTAAAAAAGGACCAAAATCCTTCCTTTTTAGAAGGGCCTTTTCTGGTTGATTTTATTTGATTTTATCTGTTGTTGTTTTTTTTTTTATTGTATATTGCTGTTTTTGTGGTTGTTCTTGTATTGTGTATTTTGAGATTTGGTGTCAAATGTAAAGTGTGTTACAAATATAATATACTATTATTATTACTATTATTATTATTATTGTTTTTTTTTCTGCTAAAAGCCTGACTAGTTACTGGAGATGGAAACTAGCAATAGCTTTAATCTCTTTATGTGAATCATCCGTTACTACAGCTTGTTTGTAACAGGTAGAAGTCATGCTATGTAATTTGTATTGTCCCTATCAAGTAAACTTTATAAAATAGATAAAATTATTAGTGTTAGCTTCCTAATATGGGAGTTAATTTCCCCCTCTGGGACTAATAAAGGCATATTTTCTCTTATCTTAATAGGCTGCAAAATAGGCCACTATGACATACTGCTGCCCTTTCGATTGTAGTCTTTTGCCCTCCACTCACGTTGTGACTACATCCGTTCTGTATTCTACGATTTTTTATATTTTTTTTTTACACATGCGCATATGTAAAAGAACAAAAATAAATCAGATGAATGGGTATACATGTGAGAAGACATCAGAATACTGAGGAGAAATCTAGGTGTGTTCACCCGATTTCTCATAATCTGATAACTGTATTTATCTGATAAAATATATAACATTATGCTGTTTTTATCATTACTTGAATTATCTGATAACTGCAGAAATCGGATAATAATCAGATTTTTAGTGTGTGTGTAAACAGGCTCAATGTGAAGAGAACACAAGGGACTGGTACTAAGCAGTTGTGTTGTCTTAAGAAAACCAACCATCAGTGAGGCTTGTCGGAGGAAAAAATTCAATACACATAGACATGCGTACAGGTTCATTTGGGGGAGGGGGCGGTTGTTGGTGGGTGTTGTGTCTGTATTGATGTTGAGACCAAATCCATGCCCATGTAATACTGAATTTGCTTTACAGCTTTTGAATGCCATAATCCTTGCATTATTTTTTAATTTGTAGTTGCACCATCCTTAAGGTTATCAAGACAAGAATAAAAACATTAAATCCTAGTCTTTGGAGACACAGAAGATGTTCATCCCTTTTACTCTTAATCATTGTATCAGCTGTACTTATTGTATTAGGCATGTGACTGGGATCCTGGTTATGGTTGCATATTTCTCTAATGGCTTCTGTGGCCAAATGCCAGACTGAAAATGCTAAATGCTAATGTGATTGTGGACTGTAGGTCCTTGAAATTGGGTCTGTGCATACTGAATAGCATGTCATTTAAAAGGAAATGATTTTATTTTCCTTTTCAAGCTTCTGAACATGCATGCTGGACATCTTGCGCCAGTGTTGAAATGGCAAGGTGTTTCTGATAAATGATGAAGTGATGATCCTGCACACTTTCCGCTGTTCACAACTGGAACACTGTGTTAGTAAACAGATAATGTTTTGATCTAGTGCGGTGAATTATTCGTTGATGTAGACATTAGATGCGTACAGTCACAGATCATCAGTGGTAGTGATCTGTGGGAGGTGTGATGATGAGATATGTGGATGAATAAAGAAGTCTGGATTAAGACCACAGGTGGTCCAGCAGTGTCTGATCTGTAAGGACAAAGTATCAGTTGGTTTGAAGGTGAAGTCAGCGTAGGAAACATCTGTGTAAATTATTCACAGTCTTCTTTCCACTTTACAGGATGTGATTCGGTGGATATTTTTTCAAGCTGTTTCCACTGACTTTTCATGTATGATACAAATGTATGATGAATAAAAACAGTATAACATACATAACAGGGTGAGAGTTAGTGACATCTACAGCTGTATTTGTCTTTGCATAAATGTAACCTTGATACACTGGTATGTGTTGGCTTAAACTTATATAAAGGACATAAATGACAATTTGCATATGTACACTGTAAAAAAAAATCCTGTTGTTTTTACGGAAAAAAAACTGGCAGCTGTGATTGCCAGAACAATACTGTAAAAAACACATCCCACTGTAAACATATTTATGGAGTAACATGTAGATTTAACATTTTAAACATGTAGATTTAACATTGGATTTAAATGGTAAATTGACTGCACTTATTTAGCACATTTTCTACACCTTCATGGTGTCCAAAGCACTTTCCAAAACCACCAGGTCCAACTGGGACCAGTTTAGGCTTCAGTGTCTTCCATGGACACTTTAACATATGGACAGTCAGAGCCAGGATTCGAACCACCAACCCTTTGGTTATTGGATGAGCCCCTCTACCAACTCTACCAACCCATTAATTTACAAATTTAAAATGTTACATTGTTAAATGTTTACTTTTTTTTTTTTATAACTTTTATATAAAAAAAAGCAAATAGGCTGTTATTTCATCATGATGGTCTTGCAATTTAAACGGCACCACAATGTTTTTCAACTTACAGTTTTATTTTCTAAAAACAATAAAAATACATCATTTCTACATCCAAATCTGGTTTTGTTCACAAACTCTTCCTGTAAAAACTACAGCTATATTTAATGTAATCATTAACACAAAAATCTTTTCAAATAAACAACTTTGCATTGTATTGTCACTTACAGTTTTTTTATGTTACAATTTTACAACTTTTTGGTGTTAATTCTACAGTCATTTTTTACGGTGTAGTCTGATATCACCATAAAACAATAAATAATCTTGAATTTAACATGACAAACTAGAAGTGCAGCCAGAGAGCACAGACCTCCACCAGCACCATTAGTTGACTCTTCTTGTATCATATTATAAAACCACAAACCAACCACAACTTGTTTTCCTTCTTTTTGTCCATTGATGCCACTGGTTACTTTAACTGACAGTTATCATGGTGAGAAATGTTTAATTTGTGGAGCTGGTGGTTAGTTTGATTTTTTTTTTTTTTTTTTATGTGATTCTTACTATTTTAAAGTTGTGTCCTAAATCATTCACTCATATCTCTATATTAAACACTCAAAAGAAGAAGAATTTGTATTGTCAGTACATTGTACATACAGACAGGGAACACATTTTACACACAGACCTCTTTATTTTACCCATCACTAGCTGAACATGCAGGAACACACCACACTGCAGACTAGAACTATGTCAGGTGCCTGGGGGTATAAGTGCCATGCTCAAGGGTACATCAGCCTACAATTTCTCTGAGGGTCCTGAGAATCAAATTGGTGACACTTTGGTCCCAAGGTGCTTCTCTAACCTTCTAGGCCAGGGCTGCCTCCTGAAACATCTCCACCCCATGTGAGGCTCAGTAAACACAGATTTTGAACACTTGGCAGTTTGAACCACAACATTTGAGGGAACACATGGCAGTAAGTCCATGCTGGGATTGTTAACAGACATACTGTTATGTGCCATGAGCTGTGTCTCAGTTCAAGGGGTCGTATTTGAAGACTGATTAGGTCCCAGCAGAACTCCAAGGCTGCCTGATTTCATACATTCCTTGAAATTCTGCTGAGAAATGTAACCCCCTCCGCCCTTGTGATGAAGGATCCAACTGCTGGATCTTATGTGGCCTAAACTATCCCCAGATTCATTGTGTGCCAGTGAGGTTTTTTCTCCACTTCAACAATGGTGGTACCAATTAAGGCAACAAGCCCTGAAATGTCAGTTGATAGCACTTCTAAACTAGAAAAGCATTTGAAGAGCTCAGACCTCCGCCAAGGCAGATCAGTCCCCCTCCCACCACCACCACCACCAAAACTTAATCATTTGCTCCTTGTGCCAGTATCAACATTTCCTGAAAATTTCATGAAAATCCGTCCTTAACATTTTGAGTTATCTTGGTAACAAACAAACAGACATACTGACAAACCCCGATGAAAACATAACCTCCATCGTTATATTTGGCAGAGGTAATTAAGTGTTTTAAATTAGGTTAATGAATCCCAAAACTTCATGTTTTTGTTTAAGTCACATGACCTTTCTGGTGGTATGAATGGATGCTTTACATCACAGCTGTTTCAAACCAACATTTCTGGCTCCATGTTTGCATTGACAGCTGGCAGAGATTTTGTAGGAGTGGCAAATTATCATGCAAGGGTAAGGACAGGAAGGGCTGATGATGCAAATAGGAAATCCTCCATAGACCAGACAATCTCATTTAACAATACTCTGCATCTATATAGGCCACACCTTCGTAGGCAGTGACCTTCGAAGGCTCTTGAATTCAGACAGATATCTTCGCTACTCTTCACAATACAATATGGGATATTGTGTCAACTGTGTAGGATAAAATAATTTTGACTAAATTTGAACACTGCAACAAAACTGACTGTATAATGATTTAGTGAGTTATTTCAGATACAGCTTTAATTTTACATCAGTCTGGGGCTCTTTAGTGTTAAACCCCTAATATGTAGCATTTTTGCTTTAAAATTGATCAAACTGACTTTGTTATGAGTTAAGATGTCTTGGGTATGATTTCAACAATCTATTATTTACTGTAACAGCTGATTCAGTTGGTCGCCTGTCAGTGGTGTCATATCCCCTGTATTAAGCTTTAAACATGTCTTGCAGCTCTTTGACATGAGTGAAATGACAAAATATGAATATACAGGGTGGGGAAGCAAAATTTACAATGAACATTTAGTTGTTTTTTCTCAGCAGGCACTACGTCAATTGTTTTGAAACCAAACATATACTGATGTCATAATCATACCTAACACTATTATCCATACCTTTTCAGAAACTTTTGCCCATATGAGTAATCAGGAAAGCAAACGTCAAAGAGTGTGTGATTTGCTGAATGCACTCGTCACACCAAAGGAGATTTCAAAAATAGTTGGAGTGTCCATAAAGACTGTTTATAATGGAAAGAAGAGAATGACTATGAGCAAAACTATTACGAGAAAGTCTGGAAGATACTATTAAAGAAGAATGGGAGAAGTTGTCTCCCGAATATTTGAGGAACACTTGCGCAAGTTTCAGGAAGCGTGTGAAGGCAGTTATTGAGAAAGAAGGAGGACAGATAGAATAAAAACATTTTCTATTATGTCAATTTTCTTGTGGCAAATAAATTCTTATGACTTTCAATAAACTAAATGGTCATACACTGTCTTTCAATCCCTGCCTCAAAATATTGTACATTTTGCTTCCCCACCCTGTACATGATGTGAAATAATTTTCTTGAGTTATATATGAGAGGATGAAACAAGATGGTGGCTTTTAAAAGAGAAAAATAATTCCAGGTTCAAGACCTTTTTTATAAATGTGCTCCAGAATACTATTTTGGGTTTGGGCTTGGGATAGGTCAACTAGCCTATCCTACCACCAAACTTCATGAAAAACAGATGCATAATCCTGCTTGGACATAGATGGACACATGAGCAAACAGGAGATCACGTAATTTCCTTGTCTTCTATGTGACAGTCATACATCACCCATTGTCTCTGTATTAAGATAAGAATCACTGTTGTTGGCTCACAAGTCATAATAAAAAATAATAAACTTACCCCCTCATAAACAATACAACATTAACATGGAATAATATTTTCATTCCTCAGGAGAACAGCAATATACCAGACACTAACTTAAATATTCATCTGTCTGGTTGAGTTCATCACTTTCTACTTGCTGTAGTGCAGGGCTTGTTCCTCTTGGAGGCGCTGTGTTTCAGAGTGAACCAAACCAGTAAATAGACCATCCACTGTGCTGACACTCAACCTCTAAACTATCACCCCTACATGTCCATATAAATCTTTTGCACTCCATCTCCCCTGTCTAATAAAGCTGTGAGACAAGGAGCGGCTGTGTAAAAAATGGACCTCTTCAAGGTGGAAATGTGCTTGGTGGTCTCTCACTAACACCATTTCCATGCACAAAATTAAATAACTGCCTTCTCTGGTCTTTAAAAATATGACTTTTAATCCACATGTTGAAGCAAATCCATACTTACAGCTGCTTTGAAATGGAAAAATTATGTAATGAACTGTGTCTTCAGTTATCCTTGTGCTTGATTTTATTGTATGCAGCTAATGGATAAAAACTACCCACAATCTGGTGTAATTAGGAAATAAGATTAGATGTGCACTTTTTTATGTGACCTCTGTTTATTGATCTGGGTGGCAGAGGTACTGAGATGGGGGATGGGTGCAGAGAGAGGTCTTAGATATGGATGGTAGGAAAAAAACATAGTTAAAGGTAACCCAGTGCCTTTGCGAGAGATACAAGGATCATTACTGCTCCAGAGTCCAGTGCAATGTTGCATCATTAGGCTACATAAAATGTGTGTGTGCTGTGATAGTATCCAGTGCTACAATGACCTTGGTCCTTGGCACAAAAACCCATGAAAATGGAATCTTTTCAGCATTTTAATACTAATCACTCTCTTCATTATGAAGCGAAGTGTTGTAAAATGTCTCTGAGCTGTCGTTTAGTTTCACCCTGTCAGAGAGAGGGAATTCAGGAGAAGCTGTGGGTTGTTAATCCGTATTGTCCTTCAGTTTGGAGCCAAACTACTCACAAAAGGTATTAAACTCGCAGGTGGCCTTTTCTGCAAGTGCAGAAAAAGCAGAAAATTTAAGTCTGAGAGGATAGTAAACATATTCTCTGGCCAAGTCTTTTCAAAGTATGTAAGATATATATGGAAACAGAACAGCAAGAAAAATATTACCTATATTACTCTACACTTACAGTATTTTTCAATTTGTCACAATAGAAGAACCTGTCTATGTACTGGTAAATTGTTTTAAGTTAGACCTTTACCCTATAATAATACACAACTAATGGCATAAAAGAACAGTAAAGATCTAAACCATAAACTGTGGCTGAAATAAACTAAAATGAAACTATTAAGAGGAATACAGATACATTTACATTTTCCACATGGCTGAACGGTTGAATATTAACACTGTTATCAACAATCCTTGAAGAACTCCCACATCCACATTAATATCCAGACGATTCTCAAACTCATGACCTAGGGGGGCTGATAATGCCGCTGTTGCAAATTGCTTGACTAACAGCTCTCCTCCTGTGAACGGAGGCAGTAGTTTCATGATTAAAAGGAGAATTTAACTGCACCACAGCTGCTGGCAGAGACAACAAGGAGAGTAATACCTGTAATTCACTATTCTTGTTGAATTAACAGCTGGAAGTCAAGGTCTTGTCTGTTTCCTGAGAGGGTCATGTAATGCGGGTGCAGTGAACGAGGTGAGGACATAAGACCCAAGAGTCCAATACTGTTTGTCCACACATCAATGCAAACCTGGTGTGTACAAAATAACACAGGGTCAGCAGTGTTTCTAAAAGTCACAGTTTTAAGGATTGGAAAACACTGCCGTATTGTGGATTATAAGTGTAAGTGTACTGAACTGTAGCCACCTTTAGCTTAGTTGTTTTTTCAAGGTTGTAATTATCATACTTTTTTTTTTTTTTTCTCAGCCACCATATTATGATATTATTAGAAAAGACATAAATGAAGGAAATACGTGCAAATGTTTAACACACACTGTCAAAATCTGAGCTAAAGTGCTCCAGGCAAAAGTCAGGATTTAGTATGTCCATATCTTGACATGTCTTGAATGAAACCTGGTGTTATACAGCAGAAGGTCAGAGCAGTAAATCTCATACTGCCTACTCTAAAGAGACATGTTGAGTGCACTGAGAATTCACAATAAACACTTGACACTTTAGTCAGTAGAAACAGTTTTTTTTTCCTGAAATTTTACTTTTTAATGCTATTTACATATTTCTGATATGTTCCATTTGTATCTTGATGCAGAGATGAATAAATATACACCGCATGCATGTTCATAATTTTACAAAAACAACAAACCTAAGACTTTTACACAGTACTACAGCAAATTAATACCTGTTGGTGTGGATATAGCTTTATGTTCACATTAATGTAGATATTTAGCAAAATCACCTTGGGGGTGGGACCTTTCTGTGTGAAGTTTGCATGTCTCATGTCTGCATGGGTTCTCTCTGGGTACTCCAGCTTCCTCCCACCATCCAAAGACATGCACTGATAGGTGAATCGGTTAATCTAAATTGCCCATAGGTGTGAATGTGAGAGATGTTGTTTGTCTCTAGATGTCAGCCCTGTGATGAACTGGTGACATGTCCAGGGTGTACTTCAATCATAAATAGCTGGGATAAGCTCCAGCAACCCTAGTGAGGATAAAGCAGGTTCAGAAAATGAATGAATGAATGAATTTAGTAAAACACACTGAAAAAACTGATATTTTTAGGATAGGAATTCCTGGATAGGGAAGAACAAAGACATTATGAAACAATGACATCTTATTCCACTGCACATGTCTGTAGTTGTTCTGTGTAGTGAACATGCATTTGAAACACAAATGTAGGTAATATACAGTATAAAAGTCAATGCATTATCTGCAGCAGATCAAGGTCAGTTTAGGGACATGTCAGAGATCAACACATGCTGGTTGTGAAGTATAAAATAAATAATATAAATAATATTTTAAAAAGAATATTAAAATTAAGCTTCATCATCTGCAATATTCAGTGTTTTCTGTGATGTCCACTAGGGATGGGAATCTTTAAGAATTTAACGATTCCAATTCCATTATCGATATTGCATTTCGATCCAATTCCTTATCGATTGTCTTATCGATTCTCATTGGGTGAGAGAATAAAAGAGTACAAACGGGTGTGTTTGCATTAACTGTCTTTTATATTTCCATCTGTGCACAGAAAATGTAACATATACAGTATGTACAAATAATAATAACAGATGAGCCTGGCCTGGTTTGGGGGGGGGGGGGGGGGGGGGCTACAGTGAAAGTGAAACTAAAGATGCTTCACTAATTCCTCTATTGCCACATTTCTACTACGTGGAACCAGTTCGGCTCGGCTTGTCTCCCATTGTTGTGCACCTCATTTCCTTTCCCTTCTTACCTTCGGAAACTTGTATTTGAGGAGTTACGTTTGTTGCCCACACCAGAACCAGAACTGGCCCGGTGTTCACTCTGCCGCTACATTCACAAGCGCTGCTAAGTAGCGTATCAAATACGTGACATTCCTGTAAATGAATCACATGCTGTGGACAAATGTTTGAGGATATTGGAGGGATTCCACACTTTTGAAGACACGGAAGCTTTGCAAGTGTTCCAAGTAAGGGGACTTGGTGTCGTCTTTTTAGACAGTTTCTGCCTCAACGCCATGTTGGCCACGTTCTGACCAAAACAATGCAGCGTACGTGTGACATCATCGTGCATGCACAACGAAGATGGAATCGATAAGCAGAATCGTTAAGCAGGCAGGCAAACGATTCCAAGGAATCGAGCTACTGGAAACCGGTTCTCAAAAAGAACCAGTTCTCGATTCCCACCCCTAGTGTCCACAGTTTAGAGTCATCCAGAAACAATGGTTCATCCAAGTGTTTGTGCTGTTTGTATTCATTTTTGGATTGTAGTGTGAGCAGAGATTGTGTGAACAGAATAAAAAAAAAGAGAGAGAGAGGCAAAAAATATCTATTATTATGAACAGAGCATTAATCTTACAATGAAGAAATCTGCCATCAAAAACTTCCTCAGAAACAAAAGGGAGTAGAAGTAGGGCTCCAGGAAGAACCATTATGGAATGCCTGTGCTTTCAAAGCATGCGCAGTAGCTTTTTACATTTCCAAGTAAGGTTTTAGAAAAATAGGGTCAGCACAAAATGTCTCATGACTTCTCAGATCATCAACCCTCTGTAATCACCTCGTAATGACAGACTGCCATGTGAGGCTGAGACGACCAGATAAAAACAGTCTGCAGTGTCCACTCTGACTGAATTTATTGCCGCAGTGGCTAATTTGAGCTCCCAGTGGAGGATTAGGTGTTCTTAAGCAGGATCTGTCAAGATATATGAGGAAAGCTTGTATGTGAGCATGTTTTTATGGATGTTCACAAACTATTCTTACACTGAGGAGGAATATGTTACCAGAGGAACTTCAGCTGTAACTGCACCATCACACCGAAGAAATTTACTGTATTACCACATGGGCTTTTTTTTTTATACATACAGTACCTGCTGGAAGCATTTTATAGCGTTTGTTTATAATTGTTCTTCTGTTATTTTTACACTGGGTACATGTGTGATTTGTACAGTCTTCTATTGTCATCCACTGAATTTAGTTAATCATGCTCTTGACTGTACAACCACCTTTACCTAGACTCAGGTTTTGGAGGATATTTTTGGGATATACCCCAAATCTGTCTAACAAACAGCAAGTTTTTGACGAATTGTTCCCATAAGAAGGAATAATTTGATCTGGAGTTCGGATGCAGATGACAGCTTTAAATAATATCAGAAGGAATGTGGGTCATGCTATTTATTCATATGATATGTCTAGAACATCATTTGAAGAGAGAAGCTGTCAAACCAGCACAAGTAGAGATATAAAAGAGGAAAAAAAAAATGATAATCTGCTGGATGATGTTTCCATTTTGTCAGCATACTTATGACAAAACCCTTCACTGTGAGAGAAAGCGGAAGAAATGGGGTCAAAGACAGTTTAGGAGACGGTGCTTGGGTTTCTTTCACTTCAGAACAAGACCTGATTTCAGCTTCTCCAGCTTTGACAGAGTATAATCCATATAATATAAGGACAGGTGAGACTGAAGAGGAATTCATCACTGGAATCACTCCATTTAATTCAGACAAGCGAAGGCCAGGTGCAGGTGGAAAATCAAGTACAGGTCCACACGAATGAGGACAGAGAAGGTCAGATGAAGGCAGGAGGGCTGAATAAAAACGTGGAGGTGGAGGAATTGGTGGAAAAAAAAGGGGGGAGTGTGTCAGGTGGAGGAGGAGAGGAAAGGGCCAGATGGAGACAGAGAGAGAGAGGAAGGGCAAAGATGCTGTGCCAAGCAGGGATAACACCAAAAGAGACCCAGTCACTTGCAGAGAGCAGAATGTAGACTGACATAAATTGATGGTCCAAGACATTAAGAGGCTGCAAGTGGAGCAGGCTCCAGAGAGGAATAAGCCAACTCCAATTTCATCTTTATGAATGAGTGAAGAGGGAAATATCGAAGAAACACAGGAGAGAAATAATGAAATGATTCTTCTCCACAAGCTGTCTTATCACAGGGATGATAATATGAATCAGCCCTGCAGAGTAGGTCACAGAGCAGATGAAAATTTGATGAGGAGGCAAGGGTGAATGCCTGCAAATAGCAAGTCAATGCCAATCAATCTGCTAAAATTGACTTTTTCCTACAGGGAAGAAAATTGTTTTCTTTTCTCCTTTAGCTCTATTCATTTAAGGTCAAAAATGCACGCTGAACTAACCGAGTGAACAGCGAGTAGGGCTACACCTGTCAAAGCGTAGTGAACTTCATACTAACAGACTCTGAGCCACAGAGGAGTCAGACGTCTTCTGTTGTTCATTTGATGGAGTGATATTTTAAAATATGCAGCAGAAATCCTTGTGGTGCACTGATTTTCCTTATGGGACATTTAGACGGGGGGGAAATTGACTATAGATTAAAGAAGATGCTTGAACTTTCATAATATTAGTTGAGATTGATGAACATATTTGAATGAGGTAAATGACAATAATAGAAGGTTGAATTAGTCAAACATCAGGGTCCTGCAAAAGTGCATGTGATTTCTGTGACTTGTGTTGTTTGTTTTTTTGAAAGAAAAATGTGATGCTATGTACACAAAAAGATAGAGGAAAGTTTAACCTAAAGGACAATGGTACTTTGGGACACTAATAAAAAAAAGAAAATGCAAAGGAAAGACTTGAGGGAGAATAGTGCAGTGTAGAAAATTCCAACTTGAACATTGCTGCTGTGAGAGCAGCTAAAAATGCAGCTGTTCTCTTACAATTTGAGAGATGTGAAAAGGTGAAAACATTTCTGCAAATAATAATGATGATATCAGCAAGATAACAGTGCAATGTGGACATGTTTTTAGCATTCGACTGTGTGTTCAAGCAGATACTGTACATGAGCAGTTTCATACTCTGCTGCCAAATAAAGGCACACATATAATATTTTGTTGGTCTGCCTTTAGCTTTTATTACAGGATGCATTCAGTGGAGGATTGTTTATGCCACAGGAGGTTTATGCAATGTCAGAATATATGTCACAATTTTAATTCCACTCCAGTTCCAGTTTTTTGTGAAGATCTTGTATTGATGATGAGAGTCAGACCTGTGTGTGAAGTCTTCCTCATCACATCCCAAAGATTCTCAGTGGGGTTCAGGTCTGGATGCTGTGGTGGCCAATCCATTTGTGAAAATGAGGTCTCATGCTCCCAATGCACCAATTTGTGTTGATGAATCCTGGCATTGGCATCTTGGAAAATGTCTGTGTCATTGGGGGGAAAAAAAAATCCATTCATTTTCAGACCTGGTCATTCAGTATATTCATTTGACCTAATTTTTTGGGCACATTATGTTGCTGAACCTAGATCTGACCAACTAAATCAACCCCAGATCATATCACTGCCCCCACAGGCTTGTACTATAGGCATTAGGCATGATGGGTAATCACTTCATCCACCTCTGTTCTTACCCTGATGTACCCATAACTCTAACAGGGTCAATGTGGACTCCATTAAAATACAGTCCAATCTTTATGCTTTCTATCAACATATTAGTACATATTAAAAGCTATAAATCACTGCAGTAATTAGCCAGTGTAAGGCTGGACAGTGTATACTGCAGTAGCTATTGTATTTCATATATTTTGGCTCTGATGCTTTAGTCAGTGCAGTACTTAAAAAAAAAAATCCAAATAGTGCGACACAAAATTAGGGGGTGTAAAGTATGAATAACAAGTAGAGAGGTGATGTCATCATGTCTATGCATGTGCTGATGTCAGCATAACAACTGCCTCTATATATGTGCCACGTTTGAAGAAAATTGAAACAAAATTGATGTTTTTATAGACATTTGAAATTTTGCCCATTAAAAGTAAATGGGAGAAAAAAAGATTTTAAAAATTCATTAAAAAAAATGAACTTTGACCTACTTTTCCCAAAATGTAACCATGTCTATTGTGGGTCGCTGGCAATCTATAAACCCAATGTGGTATGAATTCACCCAATAGTTTTGCTGCTAGAGATATTAAAAATTTCACACATTATAAATAAATGGGGGAAAAAAAAGATTTAAAAAATTCATAAAAATTTTGAACTTTGACCTACTTTTCTCAAAATGTAATGATACCTATTGTGGGTTGCTGGCAATCTATAAACCCAATTAGGTATTCGTGCAACCAATAGTTTTGCTGCTACACACATTTGAAATTTTGCCCATTATAAATAAATGGTGTGTGTGGGGGGGGGGGGTGGGGGGGGGGGGGGGGGGGGGGCGAGGGGGGATTCATACAAATTTTTTACTTTGACCTACTTTTCCCAAAATGTAATTGATCTATTTTGGGTCACTGGTAATCTATAAACCCAATTTGGTCTGAATTCAACCAAGAGTTTTGCTGCTAGAGTGTTAACAAAAAACAAAGAAACAAAGAAACAAAGAAACAAACCGAACCAAAAACAATACCCCTTCCCTCCCCTTTGGGGCATGAGGGAAAAATCCTTCTATGTCAAAAACACCTAACAATTCAGCCTTGCTCAATGAGCAGTGAAACACATTTAGCTGGCCAGTCAAATTAGTTATTAAAAAATGGTAATCTTGCAGTTCTAAAAATTCCTAATCCATTTCAGCGTAAATGATTTCATCTGAAGCCAACATATGGCTCATCTGTCTGATGCGACTAGGCTTCACTTCCACACTCAACTGTCCAGCAGATTATTCCCTGTTGTAAAATAGATTACATAGGTTAGTGTGTTTAATCACTTCAGAGGAACATCTCATAAATCTAGCATGCCAGTGGAGTATTTAAAGTGTATTTTCTTCTGTTAAAAAAAAAACCTGTAGTGCCCCTAAACCATTGCAGTGTGGATAAACCGTCTATTTGCATGCTTTAATGCATGAGTAAACAGGTTGGATGAACTGTTAAGTTGTGGTTATGCACTGAGCTTTGCTTAATTCACTGTACTGAGAGCACGAATGTGGAGCTATGTGGGTGGTGAGTGACAGAACTGTTTATAACTATAGTCTAAACCCATAGAAACACCTGCATGTCTCCTCTCATTGGCAGTGCTGTCAGACCATTCCTGTGTACAATGTGAACTATCCTTAGTACCAAGAACTGCCAGGACAGTGTACTGTCAAAGTACTGTCTGCTGTCATAAATCTCAGGAGAGAGTCAGTTGCTGTAGGTAAAACATCACAGATAATTCCACTTGTCTGAAGGCACTTAAAATGTATAGTATTTTTCCAATTCTGAGCTAATTCTTTATTAAAGCTTCAGTGTGTAAGTTTTAGAGTGATTTAAGAGGCTCTAAATGCAGAACAGAATCAAATATAAATTATTATTCTTAATTGGTATTTACTAACAGGAAAATTAGAGTTGCTGTTTTGTAGCTGAGATCAGACATGTCCTCCCTCTTTTTCATTTTATTTATCTGGGTGCATTACTGTCATATGCTGAAATCTGGTCCATGTTCAAATATATTAGGTAATGGTGATGAAACCTGCCAATAAACAGGAAAATGAGCAGATGAAGTTTATTTTGTGCTTCTGTAAACATTTAAGACTAAAATGAAACCCAGTCACTCTGTAGATATAAACAGATGGTTCTGAAGTAAAAGCACATTTCACGATAGGAGAGAAGTTGTACTTAGGTGTTGGAATCTACATATGAAGTTATGGACGTGAATCTGATCTGCATGAATACAAAGTGCACAAGTTGACTGTGCATGCTATAAATATGTGATTTATTTAATATTTTTTTAATTAAGTGTAAATTGTAGGCATGTTACATCTCACATTTTTTTCTTTATATTAATCTATTTTACTGTGTTTTTTTTTTTAATTTATGCATTTTACAATAAAATAGATATTTTATGTAGATTAAATATTAGTCTGAAAGTGGTATTTATCCATTCTCTAATGAAAACAATGTAGACAATAACTGCAATGAAAATGGCATTATGAAATGATAATTTTTTTCTGAATAAATAGTATTTATTCATTTACTTTTTAATCATCTGCAGGTAATTATTGTACAGTGATTAGAAATAATTATTAGACCATGAGAAATGTAATATTTAACATGACTTAATTGTTTCTAGATTGTTTTTCAATGTGAGATCCACTGAATTCATTTGAATTCTTGTTGAAGAAATTAGAAGGAAGGAGTTCACATTTTATTGTGTTTTCTTCAGATTTTTTCACCCATGATTGCACACAAGAAAAGTGTGATGGCTTCACCAGTTACATCCATGTTGACTTATCACTACTTTGTCAGAGTGGTCTAATATTTATTCTTAAAGCTGCACCTGTTAAAGAGCTGCTGCTGTAGCTGCAGTGCTGCAGAATAAAACAGAACGCATTATGCACTGAAGTTTCCCCATGAATGACTCGATACTTGAGTGTGCTCTGCTGCTTGACGTGCTGCTGTGGAGCGACAGGAGGAGAGATGGTGCAGTGCTGTGTCTGCCTTTCTCTACTGTAGTCTCTGTGGTGCTTAACATCATTAGTGCCCTCCTGTCACCACAGCAACCAGCTGGTTACATCCTCAGCGATGCTTTTGTTTAGGCATTTATTGACTCTGTGTGCGTGTGCGTTAGTGAAAGGTGCTTGTAGATGTAAATGTACATCACATACAGCACTGAGTCAACCACCGGATTCTGCATGTCAATATGAATGCAGCGTGGCCTTTAAGTGAATGAATAACCACAAAATTCATTACTCTACATCCTATCAGACAATCGGCTTTATTAACACACCTCTCCATCATCCTCGGTCCTCTTTCTCTGGTCCCACTACGCTCCCATCATCTCCCAGGACACAACCACTTCCTCCTGCGCTGACTGAAGGTTTAATACCACTAAAAGGTTCACCGCCCCCACACCTCTCTCTTTTCTCCCTCAGTAACCTCGCTCATTACTGAAATTATCAGGTCCACTCTAATAACTTAACTGCATACATGTCATATCGGGCCCATGAAACATTAATGTGGAGCTCAGATAAATCTGTAAATATCACACTTTAAAAATGTGAAAAATCAACGACAGAGAGACACATGGTGTAAAACACAAATTCATGTAAAGTTTTACTCTAAATTCACTGTGGTCAGTTTTATATCACGGGTGTGAACAAGTTAAATTTGTATAATTCATGAGCAGAAAGTCAGAGAGTACACTAATGCAGCTAGCCTCTCAGAGATATATCATTTCTGGAAGATAAATAATGAATGTTAAAAGAGATTTTGAATCTGTGCAGCTAAAAGCATTGTATTGTACTGTTGTATAGTGTATGCATCCTACAGCATGAAAAGCTACTGTCTATGAATATAACACATGGGTCAGCGTTAACAAGCGGAGTCCATGTGTGTGTATCTGTTGACCAACCAGTGAGTAAAACTAGTGTTGTTATTGGTATATTTCAATTACTGTTGGCTCTGTTCAGAACTAATTTCCTTTTTTCTTTTAACATCTATCCTTTTCAAAGAACTATGAGCATGTTAGTGGGATTTTACTTCAGTCAGACACATAACTGAAGAACTATAAGGCTATAAAGCATGTGTTCAACTCAAAACAATGTAACGTAAAGCCTAACCCTTGCTTAACCAGTGACCTGGTGGATGCTTAATGTACTCAGAAGTTAATAGGATGACTCTTAAACACAAACTAAGACCTCTGTCAAGTTACACCACAGTGGCTTATACCCATGGGTGTTTTCAGCTGGGGTGAGGGAGGGTCTCACCCCCACTGTCAGTCCCCTTCAGTTACTCAAATCCCAGCTGTAGCAGAAGGAAGATAACTGGGTAAAATGGAACTGCAGGATTAGAAAAGTCATCCCTTAAACATCCTTTGGTAGGTGTGTTTAAGTGGGAGTGTTGGTTTATGCTACAGGATCAGGGGGTTCTCCCATTTGCCCACTCCACCCCTCTTTAAAAAATAACAAATCACCTCCTGCCTGTGGCTTTCCCTACAGGGACAGAGGTATCGGTCTAAGAGCCACAAAGTCCATTAATTCACTTCACTTTTACCAATACTTAGCTTCATAACCAAAGCCCTGCACAACTAATGACTCAAATAACTCCCATAACTCTCAGTTGTACTTTGTGTTACAGCTGCATATTAACAAAAACACAGGCAAAACTTTTGAGAAGCCTCAAGTTTTTTGAGACACACCATGTTTGCAGTGATGCCACACACTTACTTCATGAGAACACGATAAAGATTCAACAGGGTGCATTACACATAGTATTTGTCACTTTCCAGTCTGATAAACACTGCACAGTCAAGTCATTGTTTGCATAATAATTTATTCACATATCTTTTTTCACATACTAGATATTATTATTGCTGCATTTCTGGAGCCTTTCAGGTATTCACTTTCAATATTCCCACAATGGGATGCTATATTCATATCTCTTTAGATTATTCATCTTAATGCATGCTGAGTACTACATTTCACAGGAGCAGGATGCAAATAAATAAATAAAACAGTCTCTTTTTAAATTACATGTCATAATCTATCCATTCTAGTAATGCTTCGGTAACATGCCTTTTTCAAAGTCCATAGGGGGAGAACACTTTTTGGAACATAGTCTTCATTAAACAGAGAAGACTTAACAAAGAGCACATTAATAATACATATTGTTAAAGCTGGCAATCTATGATTAATCTTTATTACCACCTCAACCTTTGTTCCCCCATCCAAAAGCAGTTCATCTATACCGCTATATGGGAAAAGGCTAAGTGTAAATATTATATTTCATTTATGTACAATAACTTTTAAGTATGGCACCAATTCGGCTTGTGAAAAAGATCTTGAGGTTATACATGAAAATATCTGTGACTACAATACTTGAAAAAAATCCTTATGTAACTCCTTTCTTCCTTGTAGACAGCGATCACACTTAGAACCAAAGTGGAAACACTGGCACACTTTTCTTGACTGTTTTCTGTGGGTTCTGACGATAAACAGCATGCCTTGCAGGCACTGAGAGCATTGTGGTGTATAACACAGTGTTGGAAAGTGAATCTAAATTCAATGCACCATGTCTAACTTTGACCTACTTTTTGCAACAAATGATTTGTTGCCAACTTGCCGACAGGACATTGTCAGTCTGTCCTCTGATTGGCACCTAAAGTGACAAAGAAAGTGTGGAATAGAGACATTTTTAAGAAAAAGCTTAATACAGTACAGCAACATGTTCCAGTTTAAGTTAGTAGTTTTAGTGCTGTTTGTAATCTTTAGTTTGTGTTAAGTTTCTTAGCGCATTAAGAAAAAGGTGCATCAAGTCTTTCGAGTGACTTTATTGAAATATTATGGACAGTAATAAAGTTGTCCTTCTCTCACTAGCTCAGATTAGCTAAGCATTCTATTCTCTGACTAAAGTCAGACATTGGCTTTTTTCCCACACATGCGTATGCATGCACACGCTTAAGCTCTTGCATATGCACACTTAATTAAAAATGAGGGGATTATTTTTGACCAACAGCAAAAGGCTTATAATGAAAGATTTTAGATAATTCAACCTCAGACTACCTTTACAGTATTTTAGTAGTAATTGCTCAGTTGTATTTATCGAGTTCTTTAAAGGCACCTAGTGTCACCTAGGCAGAGCAGAACTCTCCATTAAAGTTTATATGCAAGCTTTGTCAAAGCAACACAGTTGCCTTTTTAGGAAAGTGATTCTTCTGTCTTGAAGTGTCCAAGACTTGTGAACTTCATCATGACTACAGAGAGTCTGTCTGTGCTCCTGAATAATAATGTAGTGGTGAGTTTATTTTTGTGCCCTAATGATTGCGGGTCCTGAGCCAGGGAAAAGCTCCTCTCCATAATTTAAGAGGTCCTTGAGCCCCCAGGCAGAGAAGCCTCTGTCAGACGTAGGCTGACTCGCTAGACTGGGTCCTGCCCAGGTTCGGGGCCTGGGACAGGTGTGAAACATCCTTCTTGCGGACTTCACAGATGGACTTCCTGCGTGCCTGCACCCCTCGGATGGCCGTCTTTATCTTCCTCCAGCCAAGGTGGTTGAGCTCAGCCAGATTGAGCAGCACACATATGCCGCTTACTGCAAACATGAAGACCAGGAAAACGGTCTTTTCTGTAGGACGAGACACATAACACTCCACTTCCTTCACACATGGGTAGCGATCACACTCAAACATCCCAGGCACATTAAAGCCGTACAGGAAGTATTGGCCAGCCAAGAAGCCGATCTCCAGCGCATTGCGGAACACGACCTGGATGACGTAGAAGCGGGAGATGCCTTCCTGTCGTCGTACTTTAGCACTCTTGTGTGTGTGAGGGAGGCCTCTGGGCCCGTTGGGGATCTCTTTCACCTCTAGGCAGTCGTGATCCTCCTTACTGCTGTCAGGGTGCACCAGGATGCCATTGATGTTGCGAGAATGAAGCTTGCGAGCATGATGGTCATGATGACGACCATGGTGACCGTGGCCATAGTGATCCATGTGAGGATGCAGCAGAGAGTAGCTACGATCTCGTGCTTTCGCAGACTGGTGAACAGAGTAGGTGATGAAGCACAGACTTGGTGTGCACACCAAGATGATCTGGAAAACCCAGTAGCGGATGTGGGAGATCGGAAAGGCTTTGTCATAGCAAGCCTGGTTGCAGCCGGGCTGCATGGTGTTGCAGATGAACATGATTTGCTCATCCTCATACACCTTTTCCCCCACTATGCCTACTATTAGGATACGGAAAATCACCACCACTGTCAGCAAGATCCTGCAGAGACACAAGGAGAAGGAAAGGGCAGGAGGGGGAGGAGGTGAAAAGGAGAAAGACAATGTCAGTTAATACAGAGCAAATGTGCAGAGACTCAGGAAATATCTGGATATGACCGTATGAAATGGATGGAAAAGATTAGTTTCATATAATCTAACTGGTCTGAATATCCCCGAGGGGAAGAATGGCATTATGTGCTGTGTCAACTCAAGGGAATTAGAACATTTTTCAAACCCAGACCTTTGTTGAACATGTGCATATATTTGTGTATGTTTGCATGTATGTGTGTGTATCATTGTATGTATAATCAGTCACTTGCAGTGACAAAGTACAACAGGGTGATGGAGTTGTGCTCTAGACAGCATGCACAGATGAGCTCAGTCATCAAAAAAGATGACAGAAGATAACAGTGATTTCACACTCATCTTCACTCCTGAGCTGAATGGAACAACACAGACACTGGAGGCTGCACAAACATGCGTGAATAGTGATTAGTAACTGTTAAAGTGGGGAACAGTGTTATCTCATGGTTCAGACAGGAGGCGAAAATATTTTGATATGTTTGTCAAGTCAGAGTTCTCAAAAATAAGATATATAATAAAGAAAAGTCTCTTTACATTAACCACCATGATAGTAGTATTTCTTCTCTTCTGATGTTAATTATCCATGTTAATTCTCTTTGGTAGGAGTTAGAATCAGAGTAATTTATGATAAGAAACTGACATGTAACGGTCCATAATAAGGGTCACAATTCAGCGGCTGCAGGAATTATGTGTTTATGGTGCCTATATGTATCATATAAATCTCAGTATGAGATGCTGGGGCAATATAATACATTATCTACATGCGGTACCTATAACTATCCTAATCTGGGTCCAATGTTGTCACAATGGTCATGTCGTTCTTACAGGCGTACTTTTACTTAGACTTCAGATTTTTATGGTGATGCTTCAATTGGTTATTTTAACTCTAGCAACAAGACAGTGTCCTATTGTATCTCTCAAGTCAAATATTTATTGTGAGGCAGAAATCATAATCAAATCCAATCATAAGGCCACTGAGGTGGATCACCAAGATACTGGTATTAAAAAGACACAACTATTTGTACAATTACAATCTGTAATGTCATTATTGAAAGCACTTTCTAAGTAAAGGGAGTTTCAATTTACCCAGCTTCTTGATTGGTTTAAAAGCAGCCATGTATGATAATATATAAAAAGTGAGGATGTAATAGTTAGAGATGTATAAAAGAATTCTATATGAATTGTGAACCCAGTGAAGGTTCACACCTCTAGGTCATATACAATGTGAGAGCTCCTGATTAGCTTAGCAGCCATGGTAGAATTAGAAATGCTGAAATATGCAGCTGACACAGGGACTTCCCATTGAGTATCATTAGTGTAATACTGCAGTGGGACTGATCCAGGGACAGTGGATATACAGAGCAGTGCAGCTGCTTTTTAAAGTCTCTGAGAGGCTGGTGTGCTGCACGGTTTTCTTCTGGTGTCGATCCAGCGCGGCCACTGCGGAGGAGGAGTGGGGCTTTAGGGCTGCACTGTCAGCTCTTTCTAATGAGCGAGGAAAGCCTGCACATCATGGGGCTCCCTGGTGTTTATGCCACAGTGCAGTGGATGTGTATGCTCCCTGCATGGTGGAGCTATTTACTTAGAAGACACTTGTTCCCAAGCATTAGTGGACCACCCAAGGCAACTAAAGGGACAGGGATAGATGGGAGATGGCCCCAAGATGAAATGATGTCTATGCAATACATGTGGAAAAGTGGCTATTTTTTCTGCTGTTAATGTCCGTAAGTCAGATGAGACTCTATGCAGTATATCGTTTTAATGAGGACTGTAGAATGCCCACACCTATTTTCCATGGCCAGTTACCACAGCAACCAGCAAATTACTGAAAGGTGAGGATGTGAGTGCAGGGGTAGGGTTTACAGAGGAATGGATAAATTAAAAACAACTAAAAACTATCAGAAAAGTAAACGCTATTTCCTCTGTGGGTAGACATCTTGAGCAGAGGTGACAGTTGGTGAGTGCAGTGTCAGACATTTCAACAGGCAGGACGTGGAGATAAAAAGAAGTAACAGAGGAACATGTGTTAGTGTGAAACCGACTTAAAATAGAGCAGCAAGCTGCTGCAGGACTGTTCCTGCTCCACCTGCGAGTGGGTTTTTTGTGTGAGAAACACAGACACGAGGACACAGAAGACATAGAGGGAGAGTCATCCATGTGTATGACGTGCGCAAAATGGCAAACATGCCTGTGCTTGGAGCAGCTGTGAGCAAATACGCTACAGTGACTTTCAGCATGTTTAGAAATGCAATAGAATCTGGGTTTTCTGCACCTTTGGCTTTTCAGAAGTTAAATGTAAATCACGTTTGTAATTTCACATAAAGGTATTCAGTTCCTCCCTGATGCCATGGTGTGTGTGTCAGATGCAGCTTCACTGGTGGTTAGACGGCTGTGCTGATATTGATGTTTTTCTGCACCATAAGGAGTCATTTGACGCATACTGCTAAACACAATAGAAAGCTGAGGCCAACAAGACATTTAAATGCATCTCTTTGTTCAACATACAGAAAACACACAAGAAAAATGTGAAACCACATAATTAAAAGCTAGAGTAAAGCTCAGAGCATGTCTGCATTCACTTTGCAGTTATAATCCAGGTCTGCCTCTTCTCATTCCAGTGGTAATTACAACATCTAATCAACATTAACTAAATGTCACTAATCTGTCTGCTATTGTCTGTCACACAAGCTTTCTGTCTGCATTTATGCTCCAGGATAAAATGTTCAAAATAGTTTTAATGTAATCCAAGTCAAACAGCAAATCTCTTTCAGTTCTCTTGCAAACTCACTAGTAATGGGCATTGTCTGCCTGCCCAGCCCTTTGTCTTGTTTCGTCTATTTCCTGGATTGAGATGGAGCACATAACTGGCAGATCCTCTCTCAATTAGATTTTTTCAGTATTTACAGTGAAATCATTACTAATTCTTGCCCGCAGTCTCTCAGAGACTAAAAGTTGACATGCATCTGGGCACTTATCATTATGTCTGTATAGTTTCTGGTCATTGTCATAGAGTTGAACCAGCAGTAGTGGAAAACACATTTCATATACTGTTAATGGACTGAGCTTCAACTAGAGCAAATAATCATTTTATGGTTCATTTATTAGTGACTGATGGTACAAATAAGCAAACACTGGACATGTGTAAATTTTTCTGCCAAATATGATGAGGATTGGCTGATTACATCATAAAAAAAACTAGGGGTGAAAATACCTAAATAGCACTTTGAAACTTCCTTGGAGGTTTAAAGTTCTAATCTGATCTATATGGATGTGGCTCAGTCGGAAAACTTTTTAAGTACTGCAGATATTCAGTCTTTACTTGTTTCTCTGCACTTTCATGTTGTTAAAAAAATACCAAGACACTCCAAGTATTGAGTGTTGTGCTGTGTGTGTTTTTGTGTGCATGCTTGTGCGTATGTGTGTGTACTTTACTGCTGGATAACAGGATAATCAGCACGGGGCAGATTGCTGCATTTGCAGAAAGCAGTGAACGAAGGTTATCTGCAAACATCAGTGTTTTAAGTCCTGCAGAGTAACAAGCCAATACTGTTAGAGCAGACTGGGCCAAAACAGGGACAAAATTGTCGATTTTTGCTATTTATAACTATTTCTACTATCTCAAACTCAAGCGCTAAATATAAATATAATCAATCAATTGATCAAACTTTACATTGCAGGTTTCAGACAAAAAGTGCTTCATAAGTTGAAGATGCAAGTGACACTAACAAATATAAAATAGTACAATGAATATATATCCTGTTACATTATATCATTAATAATCTAATCAATGCAATAATACAGAAGTCTGTATATATGGCACTTGCTTATTCTTATATTTTATTATTATAAAAAAACAAAATTTAATTTTATATTTGTTTCGGTTTGTACATTTTTAGGAATGTAGTTTTCTATTTCTGAATACTTTCTTACGTTGGATTATGCTTCTATTTTATGTCTTTTAAATGTATATTTGCACTTGTATTTATATCTGTGTATTTCACTTTCTACCACTCTTGGAGTAACTGCAACATTCCAAACTTCCCTCTGGGGTTAATAAAGTATTCTCATTCTGATACTAAAGTAATTATGGTAAAATAAAAAAATAGAAGAAAATACTGGGTGAAGTTTAAAATTGAAAAACACAACTTCCAAGCCAAATCGAATAGATGGGTTTGCAACATGTTTATTTGATTTTGTTCATTAAATGTCTTGTAAATTACCCTTCAACTCATCTCTTAATTTAGCTGCCACTTCCCACAGGACTTTCTTTCATCTTAGACTATTATATTTTTGGAAACTTTCTAACCTTCCAAAACTGTGCCAGAGATTTAGAAAAAAGAAGAAAGAGAGAATGATCTACTACATTGAATGAGCACTTAGCTCTGTTATCTTTATTCCTAAACTTGGCTCACACGACAAACTTCTTCTCATTTGTATTTTCTTGTGCTGCATCAAAAAACGCTGGTATTTTTCAAAAGCAATGGTAGCTCAAGGACTTTGTGTGTTAAAGGGTGACAAGGACACAGCTGCCGTGTAACTACAGAAATCGATCTGTGAGCAGCTGATTGACCTGTAAGATTGTGTGCATACAGTAATGGTAGTTGCTCTTCAGCTGGTGTGTCGACTGGACATGCAGGCACTGTCTTTCCCAAAGGGAAACGCACACACGTTCATTCATACAGCAGCTGCTTCCGCCGGCCTCTAGGGAAAACAATGGCCCTGAGCACAACAGCAGATGAATTAGAAAACACACAACTTAGACATTGTGAATATAAAGCGTTCGACACTGTAAGAGCCGGTGTGGGCACGTATGCACAGACAGACCTCCGAAGCACTGGTGAGTACAGTTCTATCTGTACAAAGGCCCTGATTAAGCCCAAATATTCATCCCACCCATACGCTCTTCATAATAAGCTCTACTGATGCTGATGGCAGCACATAATGAATAAAGACCTTACCAAGCACAGAAATTAGGCAGCTTAATTATCACAGTGCAGATATTTTTTCTTCTCGCCCCTCATCCGTTCCTCTCTTAAACTGTTTAATAGTTTCAGGTCTTGCCCACGTATCAGGCAGACGAGCATGACCGCCTGAGGTTGAATATGTTTATATAAGCTAAAACTGTTCTCCTTCAACCATGGTGCTCAGATTTGCTCCTGGTGTTTTCATACAGTAAAACCTTCATCAGATACTTTAACACTGTAAAACATCAGTGGTTTAAAACTGGACTTCGCTGCTAATTTTTCCATTTCTTGTGTGCACTTCCTTAGTGTTGACTTAATACCAAACTTGCTCATTCAATACCTCTGAAAGACAATTTGTGAACAAAGTGAGGAAACAGGAAAACGTAATTACAGATAATATAATCAGTCACCATCCCTGAGTTTTGGTGCAGCTAAAAAAAAAGTCCTTTTGCTAAGCAAACAGTCTGTGTTAAATTAAATATTGGAAATGTGGATGACAAAGAAATTGCCAAAAGATGGGAGGTTTTATTTGAGTGCTTTCTTTTCTATTAATTCATTACGAGGCCTAACCATGCATGATGATGATGCAGCGTAAAGCAGATGCAGCTCGCCTCCATCCCATTTGTCTTTGTGTCATCTAAAATTACCCTTTCATCTTAAACTTCTCTTTCATCTAAAATTTCCATTTCATCCAGTTCTAGATAAGGCAGGAATGCATTATGCTGAAGGATTTCTGTCTAAAACAACTTGAACATTCAAATGAATCACATCAGCGTTTCCCTTTAATATGTGTTTTGCTGAATATGATGTTTTCAGAATCTTTTACAGATCGAATTTATTTGCATTTGGTGAGATGACGCGTGCTACATGAAAGAATATGAAAAACAAACAAACAAATAAACTACATGAATCTGCAGAACATTTCTCTGTCTTTATTCTTACATAGGCTGCATATTTACTGACTTTGCATCTAAATCTCCTCTTAAAAGTATTATTTCAGCCACAGTTGAATAAGCTTTGTATGTGTGAAAAATGTCCATAATGCCTAAGACGTTATTTTTTGTAGTTTTGTACAAACATATAATACTAGGGAATGTGTGCAAATACATTTTAGTGTTATTTTCTGTCATTAACCCATAAAGACTGAAACTGTGACTGGCAACAAAAAACATCTACTGATCTAAGCTGTTTAATAACTGTTAATCCTATCAATACATGTAAATAATTAGTGCAAAATACAGTTTGTCATCTTTTCATGGTCATCAGATATGACCCATTTGGACGTTCAGAGGCTCCGTAGTGAACGTGGAAACACTGTCATCTTCTACAACATTGATTCACCAGTAAAACCCATGGAGTTGGATCAATGACAGTGGATGGAGACACTGGTTTTATGTTCAGTTAGTGATAGATTTGACTGAAAAAATGACTTTTTCTTCAGTTTTCTCCGTTTTTGATAAGATAACCCTTAACTTTAATCTGAGCTTTTATGAACATCTACATGATCAGTAAATTAAATGTACGAAAATACCTAATTTTCATTGAAGAAACACAAAATACAGAACATAATATTACAGGGTGGGGAAGCAAAATTTACAATATTTTGAGGCAGGGATTGAAAGACAGTGTATGACCAATTAGTTTATTGAAAGTCATGAGAATTTATTTGCCACAAGAAAATTGACATAATAGAAAACGTTTTTATTCTATGTGTCCTCCTTCTTTCTCAATAACTGCCTTCACACGCTTCCTGAAACTTGCACAAGTGTTCCTCAAATATTCAGGTGACAACTTCTCCCATTCTTCTTTAATAGTATCTTCCAGACTTTCTCGTAATAGTTTTGCTCATAGTCATTCTCTTCTTTACATTATAAACAGTCTTTATGGACACTCCAACTATTTATGAAATCTCCTTTGGTGTGACGAGTGCATTCAGCAAATCACACACTCTTTGACGTTTGTTTTCCTGATTACTCATATGGGCAAAAGTTTCTGAAAAGGTATGGATAATAGTGTTAGGTATGATTATGACATCAATATATGTTTGGTTTCAAAACAATTGACGTAGTGCCTGCTGAGAAAAAACAACTAAATGTTCATTGTAAATTTTGCTTCCCCACCCTGTACAACAAATGGTAATAAATCGCTCAAGGACGGTAGAATATTGAGAATAATTCATTTGGGAACTGACACAAAATGTAACACTGGGTTCTTATGAGTTAAGATGGATGTACTTGTCTTATTATGACTGCATTGTGTTCTGGTGATGACTGCATTGAACTGTTAGTTTTAGATATGCACACAGGACTTGTACCTACATGTTGAATAAAATGAATGTCATAGTTCAGGTTTTTTATGTTGCCAGTACAGCTGATGTGTATACGACATTTAGACTAATCCATTACAGAACTTACAGCAAACCTGAGTACATTAAAGTGCATGTGTCTGAATGTGTGTGACAGGTAGATGTCAATAAAGAGTTACATTACGTTCCATTGCCACTCCTCTACTATTTGTTTTTATGATTATATGCGTCATTCTGTGACGCACAGGCAGCGTCACAGGCTGTAATTATGTAGAGTGAATGTGGGGGTGAACGCTTATAAATACCAATCTCAGTCTTCTGTATTTGTGCATTTTTTTCCTGTTTCTTATTATACGTAATTAAGCTGGAGGTTAATGAGCTTCAGGACGTGGGACTGACATGACCGGCATGTTTCTCCTTCATCCTGCTCACTGACTTTGCTGAGTGGGCATTGCCCCACTTGGCTGGCGGTGAAGGTAGAAAAGAGCCAAAGATGGAACGTTCTAGGATGTGGGCAGAAATATGTCCTGGCGTGACTGTAAAATGTTGAAAATAGGCTGAAGCATTTAAAGCTTAAAGTTATTTTTCAGCTGAAGTTATTTTTAAAAGAATAAATAAAGTGTATTGGTTTGCCAAAATAAATATTAACAAAATTAAGAAAGATTTAAGAAGTCAAAGCACCTCATCCTTGGGAACCTCAATGTCATGTGTCACGTTAAAAATATGCATGATGTATGATTTTGTGTATTAATGACATTGCTTTATTTATCTAATAAAATTAGAAAATTAAAGTTCACAAGGGCAAAACTTTTGCAGGCTTTGATTTGTAGTTGTTTTTTTTTGTTTTTTTTTAATATTTCTCATGAATAAAAACCTCTCAACAGAAGGTCAGGTCCCTGAATTTTTCCTGCTCATAAATACTCCGTGCATAACACATGCAGCATGTTTAACCTTCATATTTACATCAGGGCATTTAACTAAATTGTGCAGCATTGGATGCATTAATTAATTTGATTTTTTTTTTTTTTTTGCAAAAGCCATTTAATCCATAATGTTATTTGTGTATCTAACCACAGTGATATGCCAAAGTGGTGATGCTAAGAGATGTTCCTTAAAAATACATGTACTTCTAATCCTGGAATAATAGTCATAGTATTCCTACACATAAGATGATGCTGTGACTTTTTGTTCTAGTTTTTCTGCATCCATAGGAGGCATCAAACGTTACAGACATTAAACTGTGTATTTTTGGACAAACATCTCATTCAGAGTACTATTTCTTAATCCTTCCAGTACCAAAAGAGTCTTAATACCTTCCCTGTGTAACCCTATGCACTTTTCTCATGGATTTTGCAAACTTTCTGACAAGTTCTGCAGAACTGTGCCAAAGCAGTGCTGCCTGGCTGCCACAGATACTTGCAGGTGGAACTTGTTTCTCTGGCTCCTAATTTCAAAGACTTTAATTCCATCACGTCTTTGGGGAATTAGACCAGAAGGATGTTTTTAACACCCATCCTGTCTTTTCTCTTCTCTAACATGTTCTGAAATCTAAACTCACAAAGCCACACAATGCAGGAATGATGCCTCGGTGATCTGCCTCGGATAGTGCACTTTCATTATATCAGTGAAACATGAAGTCATGCATTATAATCATGATAAGCTACTGTAATGAAAAGTGCACACAGATGAACTACTGGGGTGATTTAATATGCAGTTGACTTGAATTACATAATTCAGGAAAGTTATACAAATAAAATGGAATTGTAATTTAACATGAGTTTGATGCAGTTTCTCATACTTTTTTAAATTTATATTTACCATGACTTTTTTTATCCTATTAACAGTAGGTTATTTGAAGTTTCACATCAGATTTATGTCAATATGTCAGAATAACTCAGTATTTACAGTGTTATATATGTGTGATCATCTTTGTAAAACAGACAACCACCTTTGTGAATAGAAAAATGATCAAAAAAGGAAAAATAAAATCTAAAGTATGTATTTTTATCTGGGAAAATCACTGGAACAAAGCGCATTTTGTCTGAAGGAATATCACATGCTCAGTAGGCTCACATACACATCATTGTCGCGTTGCTGAAATGAATAATAGCCTCTGCTGAATGAAAGCTGAGCTCAGCTTTACTGGCTAAATCCGCTCGTTGAACAGTATAATCAATATCATTCAACATCCAGGATTGCTGCACAAATAAACTAATGACAACCCAAGATGTGCAGAAAAATGGTTTAGTTTGAAACAGAGTGCAGCTCCTCGCCGCAGGATGATGGATTACTAAATCTGTCCCATACTGAAGTATTGCCTCCAATGTTTTCCTTTGCAGCACAATCTCCCCAGACTGTATAGATTTTATCCTGGAAACTAACCATTAATGAGATGAATAATGTTCGTTTACTAGTATGGGATGATGGCCCAAATGAAAGCAGAGCATTCCTACAAGTCAAGTATTTTGGGAGAAGTAGGGTGCCCTTGTCAAAATGGGGTACCTCCTACCTTTGGATATCCTGACCTATTTAGAAAAAAAAAGTGGCGAGAGAACACAAATCTGTGCATGAAAAATACAGGAGTGGAGACTATTTTAAGAGAGACTTCTTGGCAAAAGAGGGAAACTGACATCTGTATTTTGCTTTTAGAACCAACAAAGATGTAGATATATTTAGCGTTATCAAGGCTTTCAACCCTTTCCATTAAATTGATGTTTTCTTTTTTTCTTTTTATTTACTTGTTTGCACACTGCAGCTAGGTCTCAGACACACAACTTTCTACAAGGCTCACTGTGCATATGTTTAATGATCTCCTTTACATTAGTTCCTACTTATAAGAGCGAACTACGTGACCTTTAAGATTTGATGAAGCATCTGTGGAGCTCGAGTGAGAAATGATGAAGCTTAAATTAGAGAGCTGAGCTAAACTGTACCATTTTGTAGCAGACATAATAATTACCTATAAAAAGAGATATTTAGTACATTAGTATATATGATTTTAAGAGACATATTTAGTACAAAAAGGTGATTAATTTGCAGTGCAATGCAGGTGAGTTTGGTTTCATGCAACCTTTGAGACCTGTCCAGTCTAAGTCAGTTAAATTGTCTGCAGACAGCGCCAAGGGATTCTGTACACCACTTAGTACATTACATTGAAAGGCTGGTCAAATGCATATACATTTTTAATGAAAGACTTGACATCAGTTGCAGCTTGCAACAAAGAACCTCATAACACTTATTAACATTTTATGAAGTATTCATACTGTTTAAATGGGAAGGGATGTAAAAAAAAAATAAAAAATAAAAAAAAATTGCACGATATACACTAATAAATATGTAATATTCCAAATGGTTTGGAGATGATTTAGTCATAAACTCATGAATGATATGTTCTTTTTCTGCTGTTCTTTTCACACAGTTTTGCACTTTTTGTTCTCTCATTTCTCATATCACTGTTTGTGTGACTGAAAAGCAAAAGCAATGCAGTTAAATATTCATGTTAAGTTTATTTGGTTCAACAAAAGAGAGCATTCACCTGTTATTAAAGGTGCTGTTTATTCAGCCAAACCTGCATTGCTGTGTTTGCACACATAGTGAATATTGCATGTATTTCTCCCCAAATCGTGTAATCCACATTGTTTTAGAAGCTATGCGAAGAGCATTATAAACAGATGAATGGGAAATTAAAAAACACAAAAGCAGGATTATATATTTTTGGAAAAAATCTCATCAATGCAGAGAAGCACATATTGAGTTTGTGTGTGCAGACTGTTTCCTCAGCAGCTCTGGCACAGATTTTCAGCACTGAACCTCTGCAGAGGGAAAACTTCTCTTCCTTCCTCTGTGTCTTCCTTTGTACCCTTCTTGTTCTGTCTCTCCAGTTTACATCCTCTGTTCCCTGTCCTTCCATCCGGCAACCTTTATCATTTTATCTTCCTTAGATCACTCTTGTCCTCCATTATCTCTGCCTCTTTTTTCGCTCTACTTGTCTTTGGCACTGACCTCACTACAGCATTGCAGTGTAGAGAAAGATGCATCAACACACTTTCTTTCTTCCTTCTCTGGAAGGTGCATCGCTTAGTATTGGGTGAATTTTCTGTTTGGGATCCCCAAGGCCTTACCCTCTTATGCAAGAACACTTTTTTTAAGACATATACATCTGCACACCTATGGTTTGCAAAACAGCTGTGCACCACATTGTATAATTCAAAATATACCTAAAAATGCTTTCAAAGGACAAACCAAGGAAAGTATGTATGGATATGTTTCTATATATTTGGGTCAGTCTAGGTATTGTTATATACAAGTGTGGAAACTCTTAAGAGGAACATCTTACATTAACACAGTTCAATAAACGCTTTTCTTTTATTTGCAGTTCTTTTCGGATTAATCTCGAGTTAAATGTAACTTTTTTTCCCTTTTTTTTCCAGATACAATTTATATTATCCACAAACTGTTCAAATGCAGTGCTGATAAGAAAGAAAAACAATGATTGACTTTACCTACCAGCAAAGTGCAGACAGTTAACAGAAGATGCAGAACTGTTGACATGTTTATGAATTACACAAATGTATTGCTTGTGATTAAGGATATGCAGTAGATTCCATGAACAGAGAAATGATCTAATGTTACTTTTTTAGATAAAGCATCAGTGTACCAACACAAATAGGCCTCACAATTTAATAGTTAACACCCTGTATATAGAAGTCTGTCTGTTTTTCTTCTGTGTAACAACATTCTGTCTTGATGCTTGTCTTTGTAATGACATGTTGAAAAGATAGCTCATACCACAGACTTACACAGTTACTTTGCCCAACTTTATTTGAGTTGGCTTACCAAAGTAAATTGGAAAAAAACCCTTTTTTTCTAAATCTAATAATGAGATTCAGTGAAACGTGTACCCTTTTAACCTGTGGGCAAGCTACTGTACCTCTGTACTTCCATCTAGACCTGAAACTGTTAATTCCACTAGTTTGTACAATGTGTGGGCTACACTGCAACACTTTAGAGGCCATACTTCACTGTTGGTAAGATGACAGCCCCGAGGTTATAATATTGAGGACTAGATGTAGTAAAATGTGTGTAGGCTCCAGAATGGGGTTAATGCAGCCTTAATGATTTCTTTCACTGTATAGTCATGAGTACAGTCATTGGTTATCCATGCACATACTGAACATTGCTTAGGTAAAAGTCAGGCTTTTTTGTACAATCACAATACAGAACATTAATTTTTAAATGAGTCATAGTATGTAAGCCACCTGTGGTTAGTCAAAGGCACAGAAGCAACTCTCAATTGTCTCTCCTTCAAAGACCATAATTAAGCTAACCTATGCCAGGGTATAGCATGGGTCCCCACTCTATTTTTAACATTGTTATGTATGTCTGAGTTCATTATCTACCCTATGCCAGGGCATAGGTTAGCTTAAAACCTACAATTAAGCGGGAGCTTAATTGTAGCTGGGTTAGACAGTCTAGACATCCAACAGTGCTTTCTAACAGTCCGTCATTGAAGAACTACATCCTTGTGTTACAACAGAGAGGGTTGGCACTCAAACAGATGACTGACATGCAACCATGTTCCAAAGTTTTGATGCAGGGGAGACTTTTCAGCCATAGGGAGACATCACTGTAGTTTACTTTGGAACTGCATCCTTTGAACTGCAAGTACACACATGCAAACTCTTGGGCAAATAAATAAATAAATTAAAAAAAACTAAACACAGGCTGAACATCCTACATGTGATGCCATCTAGCAGTTGGTGCATGCTCTGTGAAGTGCAGGACTTCACAATGCACATCAGTGCAGCCCTACATCACAGTTAGTTGTGTTCACAAGTGCAACAGACCATATCTGACCACACCCAACAGTATAGTTGGGTGTGGTCAGTGGTGCAACAGACTTGAACCTTTCAACCCATAGAGGTCAGTGCAAAAGTTTTGGACTCCATTCACAATTTAGTGTGGAGATGCTTCTTAACAATCTAGGAGGCACAAAACTATGCCAATGGTGAACAATTCTCCAACTTGCTGGTACATCCAAAAACAGTCTGATTATTTAAATGTTAATTGTCGTTGATTTCCTGACCATGCAGACACATGCTTTGGATTAGGACTCAAGTCTTCATCTCAATTAGTTCTTGTGTTACTGATAAAATCTCAATGAATATCTAATGTCTAAGAGTGCATAACTAGCTAACGGTAAAACACAACAATCCAAACGACCACTCAATAAATTTCTACAACCTAATCCAAGGCCTCTCTGTGCACCAAACTGCATAAGAACTATCCAGTACAGTTTTTAGATATCCTGCAAACAAATTACTGAACTGGGAGAAATTGTGAACTGCTTAGTGAGGTTAAATACAGGGGATTTACAGCATACAATACTCACAAAATATCTTACATAGTGTGTACATAAAGTCAGACAATGTTTCTTGGCTCACATAACGTAGACAAGCAGAATAGATGGAGGGAACCTCATTGGGAAGCAGCTAATGTTACAGCTAATACCCTAGGGTCAACTACAGAGCCTTGTAGGACAAACACAGTCTGGGGAAGCCAAAACACATAGGGATCATTTACAGAACAATTCACTGTATTCAGCACAGTAACACGTAGCTGACATCCCATGGACATCATCCAAACTATTTTTTCTCTGGAAGGATATTTAGTCCAGTTATTACAATTTAACTCATCTTTTTACATATAACCTTTACTGTTAACCTAGTGGACTCTACTGTAACAGGATCAAAACATTGGCTATTTTATACAGATTCATGCTAAAGTCAATCTCAAGACATTATTCATTCTAGTTTATAGATTTTGTGTATTCAGGGAGCGCTATTAAATGTTCAGCCAGTGAAGTGCATGATCAACAAATAGCTCAGAAGTACATGCCAATGCCATTACATCAACATAGTGTACATTATGACTTTTGAAAGAGGTAGCAGACAAATTGAGAGTTGCTTCTGTGCCTCTGAAAAGTTGGAGGTGGCTTACGGTCATTGAATCATCCAAAGATTAATTTCCAGCATTCTTTGTTCCCTGTGCTCACAGGGTTTTACCGATTCAGCTGCCAGGACTGGATTTTAAAGCTGCATTAAGTAATTTTTGACCACTAGCGGGCGGAAAGACTCCACAACAAACTCACAACAGTTAGCAATTAGCTTATCAGTTTGTTATGGCTAACATGTTAGCAAACAGTTGCCTACTTACATATCCAGCAGAAACAGAGCAACACGGACATCCCTTTGGTCTCCTTTTTCTGGCCACCTGTTGAATGTAATTCCGATATTCACTGCCGTTTTAGCCTTCGATTGATCTTCCAGCTCGTGAGTAAGATCTCTCGCTTTCTTTGGTTTGCTACATGTTTCTTCTCCTGTTATGTCAACTCTTTGCCTTTTTACTATGGGCAGTTGACCACGAGTTAGCATGTTTTAGTTCTTGCTCTCGGAGCGCCTGCCCATGATTTTCATACAAGTCAGCATTGTTTTGGTTTTTCCACACCAAGGAACCAGAACAATGCACTGAAATTGGCTGAAAGCTGTATATAAAGCTGCAAAGTGGGATGTTCTCAGTGATATTGGCAACACTATCAAAACCTTAACTGGAGGGAGTCACATCATCCAATGTTCAAAAATATTGCTTAATGCATCTTTAAATCAAATACACATGCTCCACTGTATGCAGGTTTTCGTTCCATTTAAGGACTAGACCAGGTGATTTCATAGGTTAATGCACTTTCAACCAAATAGGATGAACTCAATGAAATGACTTGGTGTAGTGTTTGGTTGGAAGGAAAATCTCCATTGCCCATTGTTTCAGATCCCTTTTTAAGTTTATAAAATCCTAGTATGATGCAGCTCACATCATCTCTGTCACTCCAGTGGTGTAAAAAAAATAAAAAATATTTGATCTATATTGTATGGTCTTGTGGCGTGAGATTATTTTGTTGTGATTTGACACTAGTCCTGTATGATTAGATCTGACTGGAACTGGAATGAATGATAGTGTAGAGTTTCCCTGTCTTTGTAGGATAATGTTTCTGTGCACATAATGTAGTCTATAAAGAATGAGCCAATTGTTACATTGTCACATTGACACACAATCACACACACTCATATAAAGCGACTCGAGGAGAGGGAAGGTTAGACTGTGTCCTTGTCAAGACAACCTGCATTCTGGGTTAATGAGAACAATGGTGCAATCAAATTCCAACTCCCTTTGGTTTTATTGTACCTTCTGAAAAGTATTTCTGAGTCACAAATTCATAAAGGTTTCAGAGGTCAAAGCACTTTGACTCTTCACATTTCCACATGAGTGTCCCCAGCATGGCATTTGGATTATGTTAAATGGGTGGAAAATTTCACTTTTGCATTCAATTAATCACACAGAGATGATGTGGTGCACATTTTTCCCACAGATATTACAGCATGTCTCCATGGCATGTCTCCACTGCTAATCAAACTAAAAGCTCATCTGTTCAACCCTCCGCCACAAACTGTTTGCCTTTCACAAAACATGAGAAAAAAATCTGATCAGGCTTTACTTCTGATGCAAATAGGTGTTCACTCATAAAAAAAAAAAAATTAAATAATGGATGTCCTTTCTCTTGTTCTTCCCTCTTAAGTTCACACAGAGTTCAGAGCCATTTCCTCTACCTTTGATTCTACCTTCCACACCTGCAAACTCGCCATCCCTTCATCTTCTGCACCTCTGTTTTCCTCCTCTCCCACTCCCCTTGCTTCCTTCTGTCCTATTGGTCTGTGGCCAACAGCATAAAGTGTGATCTATCAATAGCTGGGCTATTAGGTAGCTTCAACGCAGGAACCTCTGTGAATTAACCATAATTCCCAGTAAAGCCGCACTATTGATTATGTGCAATTAGTTTATCCCTTAACTAATAATGTGGGGAGGGAGGAGGAAAGGAATGTGGGGGACTGTAGAACAGAGGAGAGCACTGGGACAAGCCTGAGGAGGAGGGTTTTCTGTAGGGATGTCACCAAGTAATTAATACAAAACACAGTTTGCAGAAGAAACACACAGCACTGAAAAACAGACACAAAACTGGAAACTGAAACACCTGATTTAATGAGTGTCTTACCTCCCAATCATGGTAGAGTGCTGCTGGACAGCCGCCTCGAGCAGCCTCTCCAAAATGGTCCATTCTCCCATGATGAAGGAGAAGTGGAACCACTGTCAGAAGAAACTGGACTTGTCCGACACCGGACAGCGGCAGGCTCCTTCAGCTTTTCCCAGGACCAGCCTGCACTCTCCTCCTGGCCGTCAGCAGGGGTACACCCGACCCCCCGTCCCACACCGGCAGCTCCCTTTTTGACCTCTACACCGTAGACCTGGCCTCTCCTTTTTGGAGTCTTCTCTTCAGCCCGTCCTGCTGTTCTGTTCTTCCTGGTGGAGGAGAGGTGCTGTGCTGATTGCCTCTCTCCCTCTTTCACCCTCTTTCTCCCCCCTTCTCCCCCTCCCCTGTGCAGTGATGCTTATCCTCCCCCTGCCGCACCACTCTATTCTACGCTACAGCATATGCTATAGCTCAGCATATGACAGCCATGATCACCCTCTCTTTTCCCCCTCGTCTCTCCTTGCTCTTTTCTCCTTCTCCTCTGCCTCGTCCTCCTCTTCGTCCTCCACCCTACCCCCAGGGCACTCCTTGTACTTCAGCTGCACTCCCTGCCATCAGTGCTGCTCTTTGCTTGTCCTTGCATTGTGTAGGATCTCTGCCTTTGCTGCACCCTTGCCACTCCAACCTAAACACACACTCACCACATATGGCTGATCCCCCTCGCTCACCTCAGCGGACAGCACCATAAACACACACTCTCACACTTGCGCTCGATGATGACAGCTCCAAATCCTACTCTCCAGCTTCCTACTGAAGACTGCAGATCCACACCAGCACACAAAGCTGCTGCCTGCTGAATGTCACTTTACGACTGGAGGAATGGTCGCTCCCAGAGCTCCGAGCGCTGCAAGGACCATAAAAACCTGCATACACACACGCGCGCACACACTCATAGCCACACACAAACACGCTGCCACCCAGCCCCTCAGTAATAAATCAGCTGCCTTGCTGCATCCAGTGAGGCTGAATCAAGGCAGTGCAGCGCTGCAGACCTGCTGTCCTGTGTTGTCCCCCTGGCTAATTTCAGCACAGTCCAATGCCCAGAGTCATGTCTGCCGCAGAGAGCTGGGATAAAAAGCTGTCCTCTGAAGCCTATTTCTGGGCTCCATCATCTTGCATCCCTCTCTCCCCCTCCTCCTGCTCTCCTTCAACCTCCCCTCTCTTCCTCTCTTTCTCCTTTCCTCACGTTTGTGCGCTGAGTTCAGTCTTGCCAGCTACCTTTATCTCAGCGTTCGGTCCCCATCTCTGCTTAGTGTTCTCCCTCTCTGTCTCTGTGTCTCTTTCTTGCTCATGGAATCGCTCTATCTCTGTCACACTCTGCGAGCATGCAACACCCCCCTCCTCCTCTCACAGATCTGCTCTCTCCTCCCTCCTTCCCTCCCTCCCTCCTCTGGTAAATGTGCTTGGATTGCTACCCTGCTCGATGCTTCACTTATGCTTGCAAGAATGCCTCCCACCGTACTGCTGTGTCTGTCCCTGCCTGATGTTGAGCTCTAACTCTGCCTTCTCTCTTCCTCTGCAAGCCTTTGTTCTACAGTCTGGAAGCTCTGAGGTGTTTCCCACACTCTTTCTTCCTCCCCTTTCTCACTCTCTGTTAAACATCATTCATCCCATGCTTCCAGGAAAAGGGTAACAGGAAAAAATGTGACTATGCTCCACCCCATCCCCCATCTATATCTCCTCCTTTTCTCTATCCTACTGTTTCGAGGATGACAGCACACCTATTTTACCGTGACCCAGCCCTCATCCCTCTTTTTGTGTTTCCTCTCCTTATCCCCTCTTTCTGCTCTTCATTCTGTCCTTTTCCCCCTCCATTAAAGCCCCTCTCTCTCTCTCCCTCTCAGGAGAGATGAGCGCTGTATTGTACTTTGCTGTGACATTGAAAGCTGCATTCATTAGTTTTATATTAAGGTGGTGTGGAAATGGGATGGACTCCCTCCATTACCCACTCGGATAAGTGACAGATGTATGGTGTGTCTAACATTAAAGGTCTTTTAAATGCTCACACACATACATAGAATTAACATATGAAAGTCAAAACACGTGAAGAAAGAAAAGAAGAGGAAAATGACAGTGGGGGAAAAAAGGCACTTCAGTGTGAGTCATAGCAAGGCATTCCCATCTTGATGATTGAGTCAAGTTTTGCAGAAGTAAATGATGCCGTTGCATGACATAAGACCAGCACACAAGAATGAAGTCATGGCTTGAGGTGACAAGTTCAATTCATATACGGTACACTTCATTTTAGTTACGCCGCTTTGATTTTGGAGGACATGCTTTTATGTTTGACAGTTTATTTGCTTCAGAATAAGATGCAAGCCTTTGGGAGTCTTTTGTGATGTTAATACCACCTTAACGTCGTTATATCCTGTGCTGCTCCATAAAAAAAACCACACATACCCTGACAAAGAAGATTTATAATCACAGGCCTTACAGAACAACTCTACAGTGCATTAGCAATCTGTCTGTCTTATTGCATATGTGCATGCAGATGGAGAAGGACTGAGTGGGAGAGACAGAGTGAGTGAAAGCGGATTTTGTCGGTTCAGCATCTTCAGTGGGGGACTTGGGGGTCTTTCCCTTATCAAGGACATATGGCGTAGGAGTGTTGTTGAGCAAAGCAGGGAGTGGAGGCGAGGACCGGAGTGGAGTGCCATAGCTCTAGTTTGGCGAAGCCTGTGTTGTAAACAGAGCAGGCGAAGCGCTGGCATCAGCCGGCCGACGCTTCGAGATGAGTTAAAGGGAGGCGCAGGTGTGTCTTCAATGACCTAGAAGAGCCAGCTCAAGCATGCAAAAACACATACTGTAGTCACACACTCATAATGCAGCACCTTATATACATCACCAAATGCAACAGTATAAGCCAGTTTTTTTTATCAGTCCATGCTTTGTATATCTATAGCAAAAGTAAGCATTGAAAACAGACTCATTCTGATAAACATTTTAATATACACATTTTACATGTTTAATTTCACAGTGTCGTCTCTGTAAACATACCTCCATCCTGTGTACTGTAGCTTGCAGAGATAATCAATATTTAAGCTCCTGAAATTTTTATAGGAGTTATATAAGGATAATATCACCCTCACAGCAAAGGTACAGGATAAAATATGGAAATCAAATGTGATTATTAATAAATGTTCCTATAATTATTGTTGAGCTTTAGAATTCAAATGAATGCAGGTACACAAAGCGGATCCAAGCTTTGCGCGGACCTCAAAAGGCCCTTTTATTTCAGTTCACAGTGCATCACATCAAACCAAGAGTTATTTAATTATCACTCACATGAAACTTTTAGTTTTGTCGAGATTGTACGTGAAAGAAAGAACAAATGCTTCTGAAGCATTGTTTAAACTATATCGCTTGATCGCTTGATAGGTTTATACTGTAGTGAAGTAGTGATATAGGATCATCCCTGTATTTATTTATTTATTTATTGCTATTCATAGAGTACGCAGAAAACAAACACATTTTAAATATTGTACCATAGGATAAAAGGAGAACAGCAGAAACACAGAAAAATAGATTTAATATATTCAACCCACATCTCTCTGTTTATTACCTTTGTAATTAAAATGTGTCTTCATCGAAGAAAACTCACCCTGCACCTGACAGAAAATCAGACAAATCAAAATCAGACAAACAAGTCTTCACTCATTTAACCTTGATACCATGTGTCTGTTATTGTAGTTAATGTTACGATTCATTAGACCCTAATGACTTGGTGCAAATGTATAATAGGCTACTGCTAGTATAGCTAGGTACTGTTAATGCAGCTGCTGTGAATCTTGTACACATCTGCCACAACAGACTGAAGTACCAGTTTCAGACAACTGCAGGAGGCTCCTATGTGCTGTTTTTGGACAGTCACATTTACTATAACAGTGAATGTAACTCCTGTCATCCCAGCAGTCAATTCCAGTAACTATGAACCACCACAGTGTCCACTCCCACAGGTATGGCCTCATCCATCCACATTCAATGAACATATACAGCTGGAGCCACACCAGTGAGTCACACCAAGTGGTTGCAGTAGGAGATTTGGCCTTTTTCCAACTGGTTAATGATCTGAGGGTATTGCACCAACTAATGAGTTACTGTTGTTGCTGTACACATTAAAGCATGACTCCAGTTTATCGGTGCTTGACATAATAAACAAGTCAAACTTCCACTTTAACACCTACATAGTGCTCAACTGTTAATTCTGTTCGCTAAGCTAATCAATGCAAGCCATCGTGATTTTGAAAGGTTGCCAGCAAAAATTGAAATTACCACAGTAGACTATATTGATTACAGAACTGTAAATGTGCACATTGATGTCTCAAAGTAGTATTGCTAAAAGATATGGATCATTCCTACAAAACCAGTACCATACAGTGACCCAAATTATTACTTATGCTCATTAGAGTTATGATGTGTTCGATATCAATAATTTTTTCCTTTGTGTCTCCAATGCTATCTTTGTCCAAAAAAAGTGTGAGCAAAGGGTATTTTAAGTTCATTATTCATTATCTGAACCCACTTTATCCTCACTAGGATCGCTTGGAGCCTATCCCAGCTACTTACGGGTGAAGGCGGGCTACACCCTGGACATTTTGCCAGTTCATCGCAGGGCTGACATATAGAGACAAACAATTACTCTCACACCTATGGGCAAGAGATTAACCAATTAACCTGTAAGTGCATGTCTTTGGATGGTGGGAGGAAGCTGGAGTACCCGGAGAGAACCCACGCAGACACCTTCCACATAGAAAGGTCCCACCCCCCGTCGACTGGTGTTGGACTTGAACCCAGGACCTTCTTGTTGTGAGGCACGAGTGCTAACCACTGCATCACCGTGTCGCCCGGGTATTTTAAGTTTGCCAGTCTAATTCCAAACTGACTTGTAGAGCTGGTCTTATAGGCAAATATACCATTTGTCTGTTTAATTTAGGCCTATGTGGTGACAATGATATGTTTTAACCAATGTTATAATGTGCATCTATTCTTATTCTTATTCTTATTATTATTATTATTATAAGAATGTATGGCTACAACGCATACAATCTTGTACAAAAGACATCCCTTAATTCCATTGGGTTTTTATGATTAAATAAAAATAAATAAACAGCATGCATAAATACATTAATTACTCATAACTTGCTGTGACAAGTTAATTAGAGGCTGCTCCTTGGGTCAAACACTGGTAATGGGGTCAGTTTGCCCTCTTGTGGACATATGATGAAACTGCCACTTGCGTCTATTATAGCGTTTTGATTAATATTTTTACACCATCTGTGAGGGTATATAAATAAGGATCTATTATTCGATAACTGTGTCTTGGTTTCAAATTCATCAGCCAGTTTTCTTCCTAGTTTTGGTCGGTTTTTGTTGTTTTTACTTCCAGTAGAGGGCAGCACAGCAGGACACCAAACAAACGCTACTAACTTTATGTGCGTCGAAGAAGAAAGGCTCTGGGAGGCTAACTGGTGTCATGTCAGAGCAGTGATAGTAATGCTAACTTGGCAGCAGTGGTTAGTGAGTTGTCCAAAAGTGTTTGGAGACAGAAGGGGGTGATTGCACAACCGGAACCATCGCTAGGTCGTCGGATTAGAGGGTTGGGAAACTTGTGAAACGTAACAGATATCGATTCTTTGATATCTGACTACAGCTGGTTAGCTAGCGTTAGCTGGCTAGCTGGGACATCACGAAAAGTAACGTCAGGGCTTGTTCATACAGTCATGTCTGCGGCCGGAGACTTCGGAAACCCTTTAAGAAAATTTAAACTGGTCTTTCTGGGGGAGCAGAGTGGTAAGGATAGTGTTAAATATAACTGATCTGAAACCAGTGATGAATTGTACGGTGTGTGATATGAGTCTAACATGGGTTTTAATGGCTTTTGGTTAGGGTGATTAACGTTATCCAGTTAGCTTGCTAACATTAGCTGTAATATAAAACTTGGCACAGTGATGGCATTGCGACACGGTAATTCTTGTTACAAAATGCTTTTTCACATTGGCTTCGTCTAAATCCCATTTACTGTCTTTCACAATGTTTCATCTGCATTAAATGGTGGGTTTTTCGCTTGTTAGCTAGTTACATAGCTAACTATGATATCATTCTAGGCGGTGGCAGGAATAAATCACACAAGTGTCAATTATGAACTAAACCAGTTATTATTTAGAATCGTTAAATTGAAATATTGTACAGGAATCACCGCTACGTCTTGTTTTCGACTCTAGTCACCTCTGAAAAAATTGATGAGGCAAACTTGGTACAAAGATGACAGAGTATTTGTTACTGTGATCCTAGGAATGTTGTCATTCCCGGCTAAAGTCCACTGCAAATACAGCAGTGATCTCACACCCGCATCAGATTGTCTATCCTAGAGGTGTTTCTGTGGAGAAGAGCATTCTAATGCAGTCCAATTATTGAACCTGCTGAACCGCATTCCTTTACTCTTCCCGGTCATTTTCCACCCTTTTCTTGTAACCGCAACACCTGGTTTGCTTGTAAAGGTAAAGAGGGCACAAGGAATGTTACATGGGTCATTGTGGGGTTTGTTCATTCTACTGGCTGTAGGAGTTCTTCCATAGTATCGGAATGTTTGTTGAGATGGCAAATCCAAACTAGAAATCTCATCTTTGTATTTTTAGTCTTAATATCACAGTATATACAGTGGTGTTTGTATATGAACTACAGTTTTCAAAACCATTTGTGAGCTCTAATAAGAGGTTTTATTTAAACAAAGTGTTATCAAATTGAAATGCAAAGAGGAGGGTTCATTCTTTGTTTGAAAATATAATATATATACATTTAAGGATTCCACATACATGCCCTCAGTTGTTTCCAACAATAATACTTGACTGATCAGAATAATTTGCTTTTACTTACTTTATTGCCAAACAAAACACACAGCTGTGCAAATAGAAGGAAAAATGAAAACTGGAACAAAAATAACAAGAAGTTTACTAGCGCTATATGAAAATATACACCTACATGCATGATATACCTGCATTTAATGTACATCCATCTGGTATTTCATTAGAAAATATTTTGCTATAGGTGTAAAGGTTGACATGTTAAATGTTTTGCAGCATCAAAATTGGTAGCATAAGCAGGAATCAGGATACTTTGATGTAGAGTGATAATAAATCTATTTTGGTTAAGCTACAGGTTCAGGCTTGTTGGATGAAACACCAATTACCAGCACAATATCATTACTTCCTTTATGTCAAATGTAAAATTTGGGTACAGTAGTCTCTGCTTAGAAAAATTCTGCCTTAAATGTAAAAACCAGATAATGTTGTGACATACAATTTTTTTCTTTTGCCAGTCATTATTGTTATGGAGTCTTTGTGTCAAATAATGTGTTTCTCCTGTTTCTTGGATTGAAGGGGGGTAGGCTTTTGTGTTTGTTTGTCTCAGTGATCTGCTGTGGTTCTGTGTTGCTTTGTAAACAGCAGCGTTGGCTTTGGCCAAGTCATCATCATTTGAAACACAGTGTAACTGATAACGTAACTCGAGCTCACCTAAAGCGTTCAGCCAGCAGGCACCATCAGGAGGCTTATAGTATCGTTCTCTTTACTGATGTTTTAATATTGATGGAAGACAAAGTTTGCAGTCTTCTATTTTTAAGTTGTTAGTGGATTATAAATAGTTTTAGAAATGTGGGCAAACTGGTATAGGACTTGATAAATTTTAAAAAGACTTAAAGGAAATTTACCTCATGTTGTTCATTCATCCATTTATTTCCAAACCAATCAATGCTTGAGACAGTCACAGGGGTGCCAGAGCCTATCCAGGCTACCAACAGGTCCATTATACAGCTGACGTATGTAGAGGAACAACCATTCACTCTCATATTCACACCTACAGTTATTTTAGATTCAGTCTTCGGAAGGTGGGAGGAAGCCAGAGTACTCAGAGAACCTATAGAGACCCCACACAGAAAGGCCAACACAGACTGGCACTGAAATCTAACCCAAGTTCTTCTTACTGTGACGCAACAGTGCTAATCACTACATCGCTGTGCCACTACCTTCTATTGTTACAGATGTGTAATATTAAATTGAGTAAAGAAATGTTTACTTATCTCAAAGTAATCTTCTACCTTGAAACCTCTGAAATTCCTCAAATTTAGAAAGATTGTGTACCAAGTTTGAGACATGGTTGTTTGACGCCTGCTGCCATTGTGAATCTGCTGTGGATTCTTAACCTGCGGCTCATGGACTGTATAAAACTCTATTTGTCACTGTGCATCAATAGTCATTTTTGTGTTACTTAAATCAAATTTCACTTTTACAGAGAAGTTGAAGGTCAAGCAGAGGCAGAAGAGTGGTAATAAGGGTGTAAACTGAAAACATGAAATCTGTGTTTATTTCTCTGTTTATTAAACACTGAATTAATTTCACTGTTTTTCAGTGGGAAAGACATCGCTGATCACCAGGTTCATGTATGACAGCTTTGACAACACTTATCAAGTAAGACTAACCCCTATAAAATTGTAATCTTCTTCATAAAGTTAATGTAGCTCTATCAGGAAAGTGTTATTAATTATTTAACTGTTTGTTTCACACTTTCAGGCTACAATAGGAATAGATTTCCTGTCAAAAACCATGTATCTTGAAGACAGAACAGTAAGTTCCATCTTTTTTTTTTCTCCTTACAAATATTAGCTGATGTGTTTTGTCTAGATCGGGGAAATTCTCTTGCGACTTTTTTAGCTTTCTAATCGTGTCATGATGATGCATTTGCTTGTTGACTTTATTTTCCTCTTAAAGACTTAATGTTCTAACTTGCACATGCTGCCTTTGAGTCGGTCGGCGTAGCCTGTGGAGCGTCCTCCCTTTCTCTTTGTTTTTTCCCTCAACACAAGTTTTCTTCCTCTCCTTCCTTCCCCTCCATCTAATTCATCTCTGTTCTCATCATCTCTGAAATTGAACACTTTACTTGATCAAGAGAGGAGGGTTGATGACAAGTGAAGGGTGATTGTTTATTTCTTTCCCCCCAGGCCCAGACAGCTTGCTCTCTCTGGTGGTCCCTCACTACCTGCATGCTCTTCTTCACTCTGTCCATCCTCTCGCTTTCTCTCCTTTCTTCTCCCATTCACTGGACTTTGTTTCATTTCCTTTCAATTTGCTTTTTTTCTGTCGCCATAACTTACCTCATTTCTGACCTCGGTTCTTCTTGTTTTATTTTCATCCCTTCTGTTTTTTTTTTTTTTTTCCTTGTTTCTCTTCTATTGTTTCTCCTCCCATCCCCTTCCCGTCCCACAGATCAGGTTGCAGTTGTGGGACACGGCAGGACAGGAGCGTTTTCGAAGCCTCATCCCAAGTTATATCCGAGACTCTGCTGCTGCTGTTGTAGTGTACGACATCACGAGTAGGTGGACCATTCATATGTTAGTTCTGATCCCTGAAGATGATGACTGCAGCAAAGGTTCTTGCATGGTGTAATGGAGACATGTGCTCATTAGATTAAATGTCCTCTAGTGTTTTCACAATGATTGCATTAATTTTAAACAATGTCTATGTAAACCAACAAATTTGTGTGCATTTCTTACCTTTGGAACCTGAAGAAAATTAGTCCAGTTAATAATGAGAAAACATTAAAAACCAAAAATCAGAACTTTTAAGACTTAAAATGTGTGATTTTGACAGGTCTTAAATATTGACTGGATCATTAAGTTGATATTATATTTATTTTATAAAGTTTAATTAACTTATAATATTTAGTGTTCCCACTGTAACAAACTAGCAAAACCAGAGTATCATGGAACTAATGAGCTCTAATGCAAACTGTGAGAATTTATTGGAACACCTCTAACAGTGACTATGTTTACATGTATTGAATAGGTTTTGCCCTTCTTCCAATGAAGACAGATTCCTGTTCACATGGTTGATGAAACTGAATATTCCACTAAACCCTAAACTTTCCCACTGTGTGAACACAAACTCCTTCTGTCATTCCTTCAAACACCCTCTTGAAAAGGTTTTCAAAATGTGGTCAGATCTATAAACCTGTTGTTAACCTCTTTCATAATGTTGTAGGCTCCTTCCGTCCAGATATGTAGGATTTTCCTGGAGGCAAACATCCTTCTTTACCAAAGGGGATCTTTGTCTCTACTCAGCTGACCTTAAACAGAGGCTGAGTGTCACAACCTGCAATAAAACCCCTCCACTAAATGAGATGTCCAAAGAATCTTCCCACATGTTAGGTGGAAAAATACTCTGTTGAGAAAACTCTGTTTCAGAATATCAAATGCTGTTTACTCAACAAATTTACAACATTGCCATATTTGGAGGACTAATGGAAAATTAGTTTGCCTGTAAACATGCTCACTGTCTTGTGACAAGGTGTGTGTGTTTATGCAGCATTTTTTCATCAAGAAATAGCTACTTGACGAGGTAATCGGTTCATGTAATGTTAGTTTAAAAATGTTTGAATGCAAGTTTAGTAAGATCTGGCTTGAGACATTTTTATTTAGTGCTCAGTTAAAACCTGTTGCAATTTCCACAAAGAAATGCTTCTGTAAAACTACCAGCCTTTCATCACCCCAAACTGTTCTATGTTCACTTAAGTCAGACTTTGGTTTTCCTTCATATCCTTGATGCTTTTTTGCAACTACAGATGTGAAATAGGTCTAACGTACATTCGCAGTTGTCTTAAAAGGTTTTATCCTTAAATTTAATTTGCTGAAACCTGTCATGTATACACTTACTGGGGTAAGATGGACAGGACTGTTAGTTTCATTTCCTAATTTTCCATCTCTTTACTTCTTCTTTTCTATTTCCTGTTCTCCCTCCCTGCTTTTCTGTTAGATGTCAACTCCTTCCAGCAAACAACAAAATGGATTGACGACGTTAGAACAGAGAGAGGAAGTGATGTCATCATTATGTTGGTTGGAAACAAGACAGACCTTGCAGACAAAAGGTAAAGTATTGTTAAAGGTTTTGTTTCCTTCTTGTGTGTCTCTGTTGGTCGTCTCTCTGTATTAACTATATTCAAATTGAAGTCATTGATTGTTAACAGGTAGCCTGTCAATACAGAGCTCCTCCTGATGCACCATTTAATCACATCAAGTTAGCCCTAACCATAACCATATAGGATTATTTTCCATACATTTTAATCTCCTTTCTGTTTATTGTATTACCTGACTTTCTTAAGTTCCATTGACAGTATTTTTTTTAAGATATATGACATAAAATCTGAAATAGTCACCTGTGTGATCTACTTTATCAACCTGTAAAATGAAGTGTTTTGTGGTTTGCTGTGCATCTCTTAACCCCCTTATCTACCGCAGGCAAGTGTCTATTGAAGAGGGTGAGCGGAAAGCCAAAGAACTAAATGTAATGTTTATTGAGACTAGTGCGAAAGCAGGCTACAATGTGAAGCAGGTAAGATTATGTGTGAGTCGTGCTCTGTGGTCCTGCTGTACACGCTGCCACTTCAGCTCCTTCGCCAAAGGTTTCCCACTTAATGATCACATATGTCTTGAGATGAATAAATCTTTGTCATTCAGTGTAGTGACATGTGCAGTTTTACTGTTCTTCTAGCTGTTATAGTAATCAGAAGGGGTGGGCAATCCAATAATATCCATGACTGGACCATGATCTCTGCATCTTCTCAGTTCTAAAATGTACAGCACATCCTAGAAACAGCCAATGGATTTCTGTATAAACAGAATTAATTGTGCTATTATTTCCTGTATAGAACATGATTTTGGTTGTAAAATATGGAGTAATACCTGGGTTTACTTGATAATAGAAATAAAAAGTATTATGACTTTAAAATATTAATTAAGCTATATAATGACATGGACTGAGTGAGCACTTGTAGAGGTTACACTAAAGATGGCTACTGTAATTGCACTGCAATTTAAAATGAATATTATTGGGTGGGAAAGTTTGAGTAGCACTATTATTTATTTTAATTGATACTAAACACTAAAAAAAGGTCATTTAATTGTAATAAAACCTATTACAACTAGTGTTAATAGACATGAAAACTTATTATAAATTGTCTTAATGTGCCAGTTCCTGACTTAAAATTCTTGAGTATTTAGAAGCCTTCCCACATTGATGTGGAGTTAACCCTTTGCAGTTAGTTTAGGAGAGATTTGTATTTAAAAAATTAACTCTTATTAGAGATGTGTGTCCTCCCTGTTTTCCAGTGAGAGGCTACCAAACCTTATTAATTTTCTGATGGGGGAAAAAGTTATTTAAGTGCTCTATTCAGAACCATTGATTTAGGGAAACTACTGCCTCAGTCTAGTAGTTTTTTTTCCAATGAATCTGATCTAATGTGATAAAAGTTACACAGTGAGATCCCCTTCTCCCTCATAGCTTTTTCCTAATTTTGTGGCACTTTTCAGAATCAGCTCTGAAAAGTTTGGCAAGATAGACTCAGAATAGGAGGGGAATTGCACTTTAAGGACATGACGTGTATGATTCCTCGGAAAACATCATTATCTGGCAATTTAAGGTTGTCTACATCATAGGGTCATCAGATTGCTCACCCCTAGTTATCAGCCATCACAGTGAAGGTTTAGTGGTAGGCTTTTGGTCTTGAGCTGAGGTGACAGTGGCAGCAGGAAGGAGCACGACTTGTTCTTCCATTTCAACCTAATCACAGTCATTATTTTTTTCCCCTTGTCTTCTTGTTGCTGTATGTGGCGGTATGTGCTTGTCTTTGTGTTGTCGTCGTTGTGCGCTGTGACTCTTGGCCCATCACAGACAGATAACCACAGAGGAGGGAGAACAGAGAGCGAAAGAGATGAATGTTCTGTTTATTGAAACAAGTGCAAAGACAGGCTACAATGTCAAACAGGTAGAGCGTGTGCACCTTTCTGTGTGTGTTCTCATAGTGCTCATGCTCTTCTCTGATGGCTTCTACTTCACACACGCATGTCTGCATAAAGGTGTGATCCAAACATTGGCTTCCTCTTTTCATTAGTGAGGTGTGTGGATTTGTTTTTCAAGCTCTCTCCCACCTTGTTTAAGTAAGGAATTATATTGGACGACCTTTGACCATACAGCCGAGAGGTGGGTCAGGGTTTGCAAACCAGTACTGTATGATCACAATAGCGGCAATTAGGTTGTAGTGAAATTTGCATGAAATCTTTTGTAGTTTGAGGTAGAGCTTGTAACAGGGGGCGGGCATGTAAAGCATCATCCTCCACACTATACTCTCTCTTCAAATTCATGCCTTCATCAATCACTTTAATGCTGCAAGCTCTCAACAGGAAGTTCGCAGTAACATACGCCTTTAGCAAAGTGCAAAGATGGAGATCAAACACTTAATTTAAATCAAACATAATAAAAACTCTGTTGGGCGTCTTCCTCTGTGTGAGCTTCAAGTGAGCCTCACATTACCTAAAGGGAATGTAGGCAGTACGCTGTCATAATGTAATCTTTGTGTCATTTTGTGAGGGTGTTTTGTTCTGACAGAAATCATCTGGTTCTCGATCCCTACAGCTTTTCCGTCGCGTGGCAGCTGCCCTCCCTGGCATGGACACCACACAGGACAAGAGCAGAGAGGACAGTATCCTTTATTTACATGTCAGTGTCTGTGTTCAACACGACAGAACAGGGTCAGGGGACAACATGGTTCTTTTCTGTTGTGTCATGGACGGTCTCTGCCAGGAGAAAAACCTTGTGTTGCAATGTGACAGCTCCCTATTGTTGTTTAACTCATGTGTCCTTTAAGATTTACCTCACCAAAACTCTGTAGAGAATCCATTATGCAAGTGACAAGTGATTCATGCTCTTCAAAGGAAATTCAATCAGGTGTTCTATCCCTGCGAGATCCATCACAGTTATGACACGAACACATTGAGGGGGTACTATAGAAAAAAGAAACCCAGTTATATCTGCAGAGTTTTATGAATATATGGCAGAATGTAGAATTTTTCAAAGACACAATTATTGGGTTTTTAGACTCATACCCTATCTACATTCATATGGTTATTTTGCAAAACAATCATTTTTCTTCACATTTGGGGTTCTCATCCAAGCAGATACAGTATTTTACATTACTAAAACATGCAAAATCTTCGTAAAGAATTAATTTAAGTAACCCAAACGACCACCTTTAGGGTCACTTAGGGTTGTAACGTTGCTTGTCATTGGAATGTACAAGACAGATTGGACAAATACATCGCATCATGTTGTAAAATTCAATTTTTTTGCTGAAATGTGTCCATTAAATCCTGACTAGCTAAACTGGATTTGTTTTGTTGAATTTTCATGTACTGCATGTTTAGAAAGAGCTGATCATATCTCCTACCTCATTAAGATGAATTATTTTTGTGCAGATACCATAAGATGATTTATATACTGTCTTACATCTACTTAAAAATCCTAGAAATTCATATACACTAGTGTTCATTCAGGGTGCTTTTGGACATCTTGTCTTTTTTTCTTAAATGAAGACATTTATTGCCTTAGAAAAAAATTACACACACTGCATCACAATATAATTATCTCAACAGGATCCATTTTGTGCTTTCATATTTCATAGATAACGTCAGACTTGGTTGTTACACTCATTGTTCATTCATTGTTCATATAAAATCTTTATATACTCAGCCTAATAATAGAACTGACAGCTCAAGTAAAAATCCAGAAAAATGGCTAATAATTGAACCCAAATCCTAGGAGTTAAAAGTCATTATAAAGGTCCAACATGTACATTGCATGTAATGCTTCTCTGTGTATTTAAAAAATAGTACAATTATTCATTTTGGTGGATGTGACTTAAAGCAAAGGGTGTAGAATTCCTGATTGTCTAGTTGTTAATAGGAGTTAAAAACTGCAAATTTTTACAAGAGCCTGACCAATACGGGATTTTTGGGGCCGATGGCGATACTGATATTGGGGGCTTTAAAAAAGTCGATATCTGATATCTTGGCCGATAGGTAGCGTGATTGTCGGTGCGAAAGTGAAACTGACAAGCTTTACTATTCCTCTAACTCTCCGGGCAGCACAGACACACAGGAAGTCAAATGGGCTCACCTGAAAATTCTAGTAATTGATAAAAATAAAAAATCAAAACTTACTAATAAAAAATATATGGTGAGTTAAGAAAGACGATCCGAATCCATAAAAGACATGACAAACTGAAGCTGAAACTGAAGCACTGTGGTACTGTTTGTCTTTCAAATGTTCATTGTGGTCAGTTTCAGATGCTGCAGCTCTTTCATAATTCATAGTTTGAGTTATTGTTTGTTCAGTATTAATTGTTAGCCTTGTAAATCCAAGCTGGACTGACTGTACATATCCTGACCAAGGAAAATAAAATTCTCATTTTGTGCAGTAATCTACACCTGGCTTTTCTGCCTCTGTCCATAATAATATACATTATATATCTAAATGTAGTCTAAAATTTAAAAACTAAAACTATTACGTGATCAAAACAAATTAATTTTAGCAAAAAAAAAAAAGTCTCCGTTTTAAATGTCTGGGGTCGCCAGAAATTTGTGATGTTAGAATGGGGTCACAAGCCAAAAACGGTTGGGAACCACTGGGTCACAAATTGACCGATGTTGATTAATCGGTGATATGGTATAATTGGCCCGATTAATCGGCTAGGCTCTAATTTTTACAGACTGTTGGACAAAGTAAAATAAAATACTGTACATTGTTTAGAATTTCTTCTCATATTTGTTTCTTATTTCAGAGTGAATCTGATTTTTAGTGTACAACTTAACTTTTGTTTAGGAAAGCAGTTGTTTACTGCCATATGTTTTCAAGTCAGCAACTTATGTTTATTTGTGAATCAATTTTTGTCTGTTACGTAATGTTCCTTGACTCCCTGCAGTGATAGACATAAAGCTGGAGAAGCCGCCTGAACAACCTGTCAGTGAAGGAGGCTGTTCCTGCTAATGCCAGCCAACGCCGCTGCTCATTATTTGGCTTGTTGGCATTTTCTCAAACCCAGCTGTCATTTTTCTGTATATGTATCCCCCATACCTGCCTCTCTTCCCCACTCTGAACCAGAACACTACATCCGTTATCCTCTCCATTGTGGAACCCTGCTTTCTCAATGCTCTGAGTCATGAGTCACTTAAATTGAGTATTTGCACTGTAACGCACACTGAAGCAGTGATCACAGGTGGTGCTCAGCCTGGTGGAAAAAATAAATGTGGGATTTTGCGAGCAAAAAAATATGTTTAGGGCACCTAATCAGGGAAAGTTGCATATCGCTTTAAGCTTAATGAGCACAATGTTGATGTTCTGTGCATTTGTCAGCTAACAATTTGTGCCGTTGCAATGAATTGGCAAGATTCCACTCATGATTTGTGTTCACCAAATGGTCCTGTTTTGTTTTGTTTCTTTTAACTTTGTGGAATAATATGTGGAAATGGCTGCAGAGCCGTGTTGGTGGGAGTCCGCACATGCAGAGTTCTGCGTTTACACTAAAACGTGTGCACATGATGCAGCCTAAGGTGGAAAGTTTGAGCTAATTTTAAATGGATTTTTCTCCTTGAGGTGCCTGTACCAGCAGAGATACAATTCTCCCACCAACAAATGACAAGTTAACACACTAAAACCTCTGCACGGTCATAGAAACCAGCACAAACAGATGACACTGACCACAAGGGCAGCACTGTCACTACAGTTATCCACGCTACCGTCCCTCCTCTTCCCACTCGTCTTTTGACAGGGGCGATGGGTATTTTTACCTTGGCTTCCATTTTCTATTACCTTTTTATTTTCATAGATCTTTCATTTATTTTCTAAAGATTACAATTATCATAGATTTAAAAATATTTCTTCGATAGTTTTTGAGGAGGATATTCTCGTATAAGATGAGTCATAATCATAAAACCCACCGTAAACATTAGAAATGAAGAGTTGCCTTTCAGAGTTTAATTGTAGATGACTTCCTTGGTTTTGGGTTTGTCTAGTTAAGTTTGGTATGATGTTTTACAAAAACACTTTAAAGACCTTTTTTTTTTTGCTTGTTTTTACTTTTGGCATTGATCTGTTGTTAGTGATTATTCTTCATGTGTATTTAATCCACAATGACTTGCAATATTTATTTCTACTGGATTCATTTCTTTTTTTTTATGGCTGTTAATATCTTTGCTCTTTTGTGGATTCCTAAATCATTAATAAAATATGCATCCATTTGGACCACCTTTAACAGAGTCAGTAGAGAGCTTCTGCTGTGCCCTGTTTCACCTCTAAATGGCTATTTGATCATACTGATAATACAGTGCAATTTTTGTTGTGTGTGAACATTTGGAGAAGAATTTGTATTGCATAGTAGTCCTTAACGTTTCTGTCTGGAATGATTTTAAATGAAAGAATAAAAATACATTTGTCACTGCTGCTTGAATTTAAGTGTTTTATTAACAGCTTTTAAGGGTCCAAGGAGTTGGGCAGGTGTAGTCAGTCACTTTTAGTTACTCAAAATTAGTTGGATAAGATCAACATTTTTTAATCTTACCTGCAAATGCTTTTTTCTTTCTTTCTTTTTTTTTTTTTTTTTTTGATAATTTCGAAAAAAACTTAGTTTTTTCAGTGTAATGGGCTTAAAATTAACACACAACATCATGGTTAGCACTCACTGGTAACCTTGGAGAATTTGTGCCATCAAACTATTAAATGTATAGAGCTTAAGCAAAATAATTAAAGTATTACAACTGGTCTGAACCCCTAATAAATTACCTGAAAAAATCAAAATGTGGAAGAAATGGTCAGACCACCCATTTCTGAATTCTATGTTGTATTTAAGAGCAAATCTGGTTGTATGAGTGGGTGTTGCAGAGGTTTCATTGTGGTTGTGCAATTATTGTTAAATGTTTACTGAAGTCATACTAAGTTGAAGGTAGCCCATTGTCATCCCATGAAAATGTATCATTTTTGCTCAACTTTTGCAGACACCTTTAAGACTAAAATGGAATGTTGCATAATTATGTAGCCTATGTGTCAAAGTTTTTGAGGGTGTCAGTGTTTTATTTTGTCCAATTTGCCTTCCTAAACTTTGCCTTAAATTTAGGTTGCTTCACCTGCACCTACTGTGAAATCTTTTACGTTCTTGGGTTGACAGTGTCTCATTATTGTCAAAAACTGTAAATAAGCATCACATTCAAGAGGCCCATATTATACTTGGACTTCGATTATTGTCACTTGCAGCAGTATGCTATTTAAGTATCCCAAATAAACACTATGAGAGTACAAAACAATTACTTTTCTGCCTAAGAGATTAAATGTGCTAAATCTTATGTGCTTTAATTAGATGAATTGGGAAACAAAGGACAAAAGCACTTTTTAGCTGATGTTTTCAATATATTTCTCATATATATTGGTTTATATACATTTGAACAGTAGACATATAAATCCTTCACCATGAAGAACCTGAAAACTGAATATATTGCAATGTGTAGACAGTGTTTTGAAGTAGATGTGGTAGCTCTGAGATAAACATTCATTTTGAATAAAACCCAGTCTCAATAAATCTCAAAAATTTTCCTTTTGACCTAAGACTGTATCTTGTAAACTACAGCCTACCAGCATTTTTTACTTTTTTTTTTTTTTTTTTTTTATTCTCAATGACTCTCGATGACTCAAACTTAATAATGGTTTGCTGAATTGAATGAATGAAAAAAAAAATTTAAAAGTTATTTAGATTTTTCCAGGAAAAAAAATATTTTTTTTCATAATAATTTATATATATTATATATTATTATATATAATATTATATATATATTAAAATATTTATTTATTCATAATTTATCTATTCAATCATTTTCTTATCTTCTGCATTTTAGTAGCGCACAGTATGTTTATCACAGCTCTATAGAAATTAAGAAATGAATTAATGAATGAATAAATCCTCTTCAGAATGTTCCCTCGGCTTCTGAAATCTCGCGAGAGTTTCCTTCATGCAGCTGTTGCCAAGGAAACCAAGACTAACAGGTGCAGCTCTCTGTTTCTAAAGCTTTTAAACCTTAACTCATAAGCACTTTCATCGACAGACACATTGAGCTTTCCTTATTATTTCCTTTTTTATTATTATTTTTTTAATGCAAACGATTTATATCCGCAATGGGAGGGGATTACTACGAGACTCTGGAAATAAACAGAGATGCAACCAACGCAGATATCAAAAAGGCGTAAGAACTGTGAAGCTAACTTGTAACTTGCAGCAATAGCACGATAGGTTCACCATATGTACTTCACTTTTTTAATCTATTACCAGATATCGACGTCTGGCACTGAAGTTTCACCCGAATAAGAACAGTGAAAAAGGAAGTTCCGAAAAATTCAGTCAGCTGGGTGAAGCCTACGATGTTTTGAGCGACCGTAAGTAAAGAGACAGATTATATTTGGATAAAGTAGATCTACATCCAAAGCCTTGAAGATCAAATATCGTATTATTAGGAAAATTTGCTCCAAATACGAGTTGTAAAAGTACTATGGGAGAACTGTAACTGTCCCCCCCCCCACACACACACATTAAGACACATTATCAGTTAAAGCATGGCTAAGTTGTAACTTTAACCCTTAACCTTCCTCTTGTGTTAGGACCCATTTCAGGTTTTAAATGTATAAATGAACAACATAAAATGTGTGTATTGCATCAAGGCTTTTTGGCTTTGTCAGGAACCTCTATTTCAACAATTTTTTTTTTTTTTTTTTTCACTAAATTATGAAATGCTCTGGTTGAAATGATGACCTTTGGTTTGTTAGGATCGGTTTCAACCCGGTTGTAAAAGTAAGATTATAAAGTGATAATCAGAGCCAAAACTGAAATCATAAGTGCACTGTCAGCCAACACACTGACTGCAAGCTCCTCTAACAATCATGTGAGCTTTTGGGGATTGTCATTTTGTCTTGTTTTCCAGTTTACCTGCACAAAAACAAAACCAGCAAAAACGGGCATGTACAGACGTGAGTATAGAGTTGGTGACTTACAAAGTGTACACTGAGGGGTATACCGACAAAAAAAAGGCCCAGAGGCTCACACCAAAAATATTAAAACCAATATTTTCATGGATGAGGAAGCCTAACAAGGTAACCAAGAGATGAGAAATAAATTGGGTGATAATTGTTTTTAGTGTATTTTACAGCTGATTTAAGACATGGGTCAAAACTGACCCTTTCACATAAGAGATGGTAACAAAGCTAACACAAGAGGAAGGTTTCAACCTCTAGGCATGTTGAATGGCTGCAAGTAAATACCACACAGTGATAATACTCCACAACAACTAAAAGTACATTTAAAAACTGATATAAAAGTATTATATTATAATCTTTATCGTCATTATACACACGGCACAATGACATTGAGTCCAATCCCACACAGTGCAAAGAGAACAGGAAAGAAACTAAGAAACTCTATGTACAAGATTTAAAAAAGGAATCCTAATAAATAGACAATATATTTTTTATATTAAAAATGTAATATTTGTGTGTAATTATTGTGCTCATAACAACATGTTTTTCAGCACAAAAATACTTCATCCTACAGTTTAGGCATTTGAAATAAGACAGATGGAGATAGATGGCTTTTATTTAACTTTAAGGGGATGAACTTATGTTGTGTAACAGCAATTGTTTTCTTTGTGGCAGTTCGAAAAAAAGCAACTTATGACAAGTTTGGTGAGGATGGTCTGAAAGGTGGTATCCCACTTGAGTTCTGTGAAGATGGTGCTTGGTCAAGTAAATACACCTATCATGGAGATCCAGAGAAAACATTCAAACAGTTTTTTGGAAGTGACAACCCCTTTTCAGGTAGGAAACACAGAAACCACAGAAAGTATTTAATAAATATGGTTTAAATTGACCATTATTAACATCCTCTCCAGTCTTCTATACAAATGATGCACCACTTCAGTTTGGTGGCCTGCAACCAGGAGTGGTGAAGACACAGGATGCTCCCATTGAGCGAGACCTTCATCTGTCCCTGGATGACCTTTTCCACGGATGTACAAAAAAGATTAAGATATCTCGAAGGGTGAGAGCTTTTTCCTTCATTTGGGCAATAGAACAGATCATTCTTTCATTCATCCATGAATCAGAAAAAAGCAAAAGGAACTCTGATGTACAAACCTACTGAATGGAACCTACTTCACTGACTTGTATTGACTTAATTGTTGCCAGGTCATGAATGAGGATGGATGCACTTCCAGTATCAGAGATAAGATCCTGACTATAGTCGTAAAACCTGGATGGAAGGAAGGCATGAAGATAACTTTCCCTAAAGAGGGAGATCAGGTGAGGAAACTAAACAGCAACAGTTTCCACTGAGGTGTTTTTACAGCTTTAATGAAGTGTTTGATGTCTGTGCCTGTGGGAGAATCAAGGGAACCCAATACTATTAGACGGAATTATTTTAGGTTTTATCTTTTAAGCAGCATTCACATAATCAAGCAGGGGTATTAAATTTAATGAAAAGTAAGACTTAAACCAGCAGTTTCATTAACTCAAAAAAACAAATCAGGACAACTAGCATCAAAGCTTAGCTAAATTTAACTAAAACGTAAACTAAATGCAATTTCTTACACAGAAATGAAATTATTTATGTACTTCAAGACGCATTGGACAAATAAAAAATGTCAAAACTGTAATAATTTTAATCCTAATTGAATGTTACCTTTTCAAGAGACTTGTAGAATGTTAGAGTAAAGTGTGAAAGAGATTTGACCCATAGTACGACCCGACTGTTTCCTCTGTCAGAGCAGTCTGACAAATACAGAAGGAGAGATAAGAAGTTTATCTGTCAGTTTATTTTGGCAACAGTTAAGATGAGGTTTTGGTTCATGCATCATCTTCCGAGTTTTGGTCACAGGTCCTGTCCCTGGTGTTGATTCAATCTAAATTCTTCTTTACTGTTTTTTGGACACATGGGATGTCATCACATACAAATCTGAATGGATCAGTGTTTACTGTTTAAATGTCATGGAGGTTTACTGTGATGAAAATTCCACCAGAATAACACAAAGACAGTAGACTGTGTTAAATATGAATGGATGAAATAAATAATGTTTTTAACAAGGCTTTTTTTATTGTTCTGTTTTGTTTTGTGTTTTTTGATGGTCATAAATAAGAATCTGGATGAGTTCAGTTGCAGCCAGTAGGTGGCCTCAGTTGCCTCCTCATGCTCATGTGAAACTAAAATGTAAACAGGGACTTAACGTGTCTTAAATGTTCTGTTTGATATGCTTTCATTGACTTTTGGGTAAGTGTACAAAATAGTTTCTTAAGATTAACACATATCAACAGAGATATTGAAGACCTTCTGTATTCTGATATAAGAGCCAGATCCCTTTTATAAAAAATCATTATACTGTATTTTATCCTTTAGGGACCAAACAATGTTCCTGCAGATATTGTGTTCATAGTGTGTCAGAAGAGTCATCCTCTGTTTGTCAGACAAAACAATGACTTGATCTACAAGGCACAAATCTCTCTGGAGATGGTGAGTCACTTTCCTTAGATCCAGGGTAATTATTGAAGTAATGAACTTATAAAAGACAACATACACTCAAGGAACAGGTTAATGTGTTTTCCCACAGGCCTTGACTGGTTTCTCTGTGGACGTGGAGACACTAGATGGCAGACTACTCAACATTCCCATCAATGAAATTGTCCAGTAAGTGAACTCCTCGTGTGTATAACCATCAGATGAATTTGTCTTTGATTATTGCTAATGAATATGCAGAATGGCCTTTTATTTCTCTGCATCACTCATTTATTTTATGTCTTATTTCTTATTATCACACACCAGCCCTGCATATAGAAAAGTGGTGACTGGAGAGGGACTGCCGCTGTTTGAGGATCCTTCCCAGAGAGGAAACCTCATCATTACCTTTGACATCAAGTTCCCTGAGAAGCTCTCAGCTGAAAGAAAACAACTGATCAAACAAGCACTTAGTTCTTAATATCAGTCATATTTTAATGTGTTGCAGTCCTGAGAGTATACATTTGATCAGCATCAACAGTATTTGTTTAACATTTTCATACTTTAATTCAAAATAAACATTTGGAGGTAAGAAAAACAAACAAAAAAAAAAAACTATGTAAACGCTAGTACATCAGCTTTCTGCCAAAGGTGAAATTTTACAGTAAAGATGTGCTGTTGTGATTTGCTGCCATCATGGCCCGTTTCAGCTGCTCATATGTTACAAACATCACCACATTCCATGAGCCCAAGCGCAGGAAAGACGGCATGAACCTTGAAAGAAAAATAAAACATGTAATTACATGTTTATTGTTCATGAACATGTTAATTACATTAATGCATCCTTCTATTCATTTTATTGCTGAATGTCTGGGCTGCGGACAGATTTTCTTATTTGCCTTCAAATAAAGGGGCTCAATAGGATAAAGGCTGGGAACCACTGTTCTAGTTCATAGGCTATACCAGGGGTGGGCAACCTGTGGCTCCGGGGCCACATTTGGCTCTTGGGCCCTTCTCAAGTGGCTCCATTTGGCTTCATCAAAAAAAATATGGAATCAGTTATATATATTTTTTGTTTTTATTTTACACATTTTTCTATTATCACAACCATGAACCCATTCTGATGTCATGCAGTTGCAAAAATATAGACTACACTCCAAATGAATCAAAAAATAGAAGTAAAAGTAGTAATTGTAGACTACTTATACTTTATGACACTGAAGGTATTCATCTGTATAAGCCTTCACATACCAGTCAATTTTTGCTGCACAACAAAATAAAGACAATAGTCACTGTTTTCTTCAGTGTGTAGTGTAGTTCTGTTATTTCTTTGTAGCTCTCTAAATGCACAGAAACCTTTATTTATTCTTGGCACATTCTATGCAAACTAATCCTGAAAAGCATCTTTAACAGTCATCACTCTGAGGTTAAAAAAAAAATAAAATAAAATAAATAGACAGACAGACAGATAGACAGACAGATAGATAGATAGATAGATAGATAGATAGATAGATAGATAGATAGATAGATAGATAGATAGATAGATAGATAGATAGATAGATAGATAGATAGATAGATAGATAGATAGATAGATAGATAGATAGATAGATAAGAATATCTTTTGGCTCCAGACAGTGTTATTTTTCTATTTCTGTCCTGAAATAGCTCTTTAAATAGTAAAGGTTACCGACCCACGGGCTATACCCCACACTCATTTATCATTTCAGCATTATCCATGTAGTCAGTGCTTACCCCTTATAAAATGCGAGTGGTCCCTCTTTGGTCATCATAGCAGCAGCGCAGTTGAGGACACTCCTGTATTGGCCCAAGGCAGAGTTCATATATCTGGTCTTGACAACGTCAACCGGAGAGGCGATCACTGTTGTGCACAAACCTGCACCAAAGGCTGATATAAAGTGACAGGGCAGGTTGTCTGTGGAGTGGAAGATGAAAGTTAACGGTCCACATTGGAAAGTATTCTATCATGTCTCAGCATTATTCTGTACCAAGGCCTTTGTTCTTACCTGTCAGAGAGGTGGACTTCAGGAGTGTGTCCTTGATGAAGTCATATGTCACCAGTTCTGTGCAGTTCACAATTGCATTTCGTGCAATGTTTGGAGCAGTACCTGCATAATGAGTATAAATATAAAATAGGATTCACTGTAAGAAATGAAAGGACATACTATGGATAAAGATGATCAGTGTTGAGGTATAGCTGCTATATGTAACTATGGTATTATACAGATATGAGGGACTTAGACATTTTGTATTACTACTTAAGTGTTTTCATTTGATGCCTCTTTATGCCTCTACTTTGCACTTCGTCTCAGCCAAATACTGGACTTGTTTCTGTCAGCTTCAGTTACTTAACAGATATACATTTTTTCATCCTGTTTCTGTTCGATGAAAACCATCTATCTGTAAATATTTATGATTATTTCTTCATGGTATAGAATTTCAAATGATCTGACCTTTTGGAGATATGTGGTTCTCACAAAACACTATGGAAATATGGTGATTTTCTTGAGTATGATATATTGATATAGATTAAAGTACCAATGGTATGCATAATAGTTCAAATGAGCTCAAGTCTAACCCATAAAGACCAAAACATCCACTGTTGACCCAAAGTATCTGTTGATCTAAACTGTTGATCCACTAATCCTATCAATACATTTAAATAACTGGTGTAAAATACACTTTGTCATTTTTCATGGTCATCAGATTTGACCCATTTAGATGTTCAGAGGCTCTGTAGTGAACGTTGAAACACCGTCATCTTCTACAGCATTGATTTACAAGTAAAACCCACGGAGTTGGATCAATGACAGTAGATGGACACACTGGGTTTATGTTCAGTTAATGATAGATTGGACCGAAAAAGACACCGTTTCTTAATTTTTTTTCTGTTTTGATATAATAACCTTTGAGTTTACTGTGAGGTTTTATGAACATCTACATTATCATTCAGTTAAGCATAGAAAAATAAATGATTTCCACTAGAAAAAATGCAAAATCCAGAGGATAATATTATAATAAATGGTAATAAATCACTGAGGAAAGGTTAAATAAAGAGAAAATTCATTTGTTTACTGCCACAAAAGTCACACTGGGTCCTTATGGGCTAAACATCTAAAGTAGTGAAACGCAATATACACATTAAAGCAACAGGAATATGGATCCAAAAACATCTGATACAGTCAGAAAACACTGACTTGGATCATTTACTGCACAATGGTTGGGGTTCTTTTTGTATTTTGTTTACATTTTGCTTATAATACTAATACTTTTCCTTAAATGAGGTTTTGGAAGTATAGTATTTTCCCAGTGTAGTATTTTTTCTGTTACATTAGCTTTTCACATACTGGCAAAAACAGGCAAGTTCCATTTGAGCCATGTTTGATCAGATGTACTAAAGCTTATATTTTAACCACAAATGAAAATGTTTCCTTCCAAATTAAGTGAAATACATGCAGTCACAGTTCTGTGATAAGCCAAACCTAAACCTTAATCAAAAATTCTGCGAAAAATGTGGGTGTTAATGAGGTAAAGTGAACACTGATCTGAACACTATTTCCAACACTAAACATTACAGTCTTAAACCTTAAGCCCAGGTTACCTTTCCAGAGTCCAGAAATGCCCTCTTCCCTGGCAATGGTCATGTAAGCATCTATGGTGCTACAGTAACGTCTGACCTGCCCAGGAGATCTGGCCTGAGCCTGGAAACGGACTTTCACCACATCTGTAGGCTGAGCTAAAGCGACTGCCATGGCTCCAGTTGTACATCCAGCCATCAGTCGACTGCCAATGCCTACGTCTGTAAAGAGAACAGGGGCGTTAACCCTGGTCAGAGCAGGACATCATCTATCAGATAAAGAATTCAAAGATGTTTCAACACTTACGATCTGAGCCCTTTGTGTAGAATGCTTTCACAGAGTCATAGAGACCAATACGGACTGAAGCGAAGCTCATCTGTCTCTGTAGACCTGCCACTAGTCCACTGTACAGGCTCCTGGGGCCCTCAGTACGAACCATGGTGGTGATGGTGCCAAACACACCACGATATTTGACTGTAGGCCCTTTCCCTGGAGCAGTGGAGGTCTTGGACTCTCCTTGGATCTGAAAGGTAATGGAGGCATAAAGTCAAACTTATCTTCACTTTGAATACAGGGTGGGGAAGCAAAATTTACAATGAACATTTAATTGTTTTTTCTCAGCAGGCACTACGTCAATTGTTTTGAAACCAAACATATATTGATGTCATAATCATACTTAACACTATTATCCATACCTTTACAGAAACTTTTGCCCATATGAGTAATCAGGAAAGCAAACGTCAAAGAGTGTGTGATTTGCTGAATGCACTCGTCACACCAAAGGAGGTTTCAAAAATAGTTGGAGTGTCCATAAAGACTGTTTATAATGTAAAGAAGAGAATGACTATGAGCAAAACTATTACAAGAAAGTCTGGAACATACTATTAAAGAAGAATGGGAGAAGTTGTCACCCGAATATTTGAGGAACACTTGCGCAAGTTTCAGGAAGCGTGTGAAGGCAGTTATTGAGAGAGAAGGAGGACACATAGAATAAAAACATTTTCTATTATGTCAATTTTCTTGTGACAAATAAATTCTCATGACTTTCAATAAACTAATTGGTCATACACTGTCTTTCAATCCCTGCCTCAAAATATTGTAAATTTTGCTTCCCCACCCTGTACATATTTTTTTATGTGTTTAAAAGTATATAACATATGTTGTAGTATTAGTAGTAGAATGGGATTTTTGCAAAGGGATGGTTTTCTGTAAAGACTTTGTTCACCTGCAGGCGGACTTTGGCTGTGTCCAGAGGAAAGGTCAGCAGGTCAGCAATGCAGGCTGCAGTTCCAGCGCCTACAAACTTTACGGCTGCTGACGGAGGCACATCTGCAGGTCCAAACCCAACCATTTTCCAAAATACTCAGATTTATTTCAGATTCAAAGAAGATCTTCCCAATGTGGAATGTGGACAGGACAAGAGGTTTGTCCAAAATCTGAAAGAGACATTGAAATATAATTGTATTAAAGAGTCACAACAGTACACAGATTTTTTATTGTACAAACTTGAGCCTAACTAGGTGCTAAAATGTTTGTTTCTGACAACTTGCTAGTGAGGCTGCCAGCTCTTGGGTACAATATGTATTTAACATGCATTCAAAGACAACATCTGGGACATTCTAGTGATAGAAAAACAGCTCCTCTCTACATTTTGAAGAAAAGGGCAGCTGGACTTTGCATTATGAATACATTTTGAAGTTCAACAGCAGAGCATATTACATTTAATTAATCAAACTTTACACTTGAGGACATGTGCTTTGACAACATTTATTTATTAATTAATTTCATTATCAATATAGTTTTTTTTTAGTACTACTTAATTGCTCTTTCTAACTGTGACTGGTAACTATTATTATTATCATTATTTGATTCTTACCTTTAGTCAATTAATTGCTTCGGAACATTGAAGATCAGGATTCTCTAAATGTATCCCTCTGGTTAAATATTGTCCCAGCTATAAATTGGTTTCCTTTTTTTTCCATAGAAACCTGTGCAGAATTTTTTTGGCCCAAGGTCATACTCCAAATCCTGAAAAACAGACAAAAATCAGTTAGTGTAGAAATGATAAAAATGCACCAAAACTAATGTCAGCATCACTGAGGAAGAATACAGTATTAACAAAAGGTTCTTGCACCGTGAGTTGTAGAAAGGAAAAAGTCTCTCAAAGTTCTGTTGAGTTGACAGTGGTCCTGTCAGATGAGCTGGAGAGTCTTCAGAGGAACCTGAACCAATGAATGAATGGGATACAATGGTATGGAAAAGCGGGTCGCCTCTTTAAATAGTGCAGATACAAGGTTGTTACATCATGGCATGGCATATGTTTCTGTGAAGCCCTGCCCCTGTTAAACCACAATTGCCTGCTGCTCCAAATGCCAAACTACAGACACCTCAGTGCACAGACAGTCTACAGGGTTACATGTTTTTAAGCTTTAATCCACAGAAATCTAATATATCATATGTATGTTATCACTGTTTATGTCCTTGCATCAATATAAAACGTCCTCCTTATTTTGACCTTATTAAAATCACAAATTATGAGCGAACAACAACACATCCAAAGTTGACTAATTTATTCAAATAAAATATTGCATTGCAAAGTAAGCGTTCTAGTAGTTTTTCCACTTGTGTGCTTTTAAGCCTGTAGGTAGTGACTGAGGCATCCTATTATAGTCCAGAGAAAACCGGCTTGCTAAACACATGCTGAGTCATGGTGAAAAGACAGGAACACAATGTACACCCACGAAATTAGCTCCGTATGTTCAAGTCCATTAACATGAACAACATGTCCAAAAACAAATGTTTTGGTCTGTGATCTGCTATATCTTCACTACACTTAAGGACTAATAGATGCAGTAAATAATAAGTGTTTTTTTATTAATCCCCAAAAACCACATCTGCGCTGGTCTCTAAAGCCAAGGTCACTGTGGTTGTTAACAGTATACATTACAGCAGCTCCATTGACAATAAGACAAAAAAAATAATAAAAAGATGCAATGATAGAATATAATATTATAAGCATTTAAAAACACAGTTGCTTTGGAGTCAATATCTCTGGTTTGATGGTAAAAATGTGTATTCGTAGTTGTTGGGATCAAAGTGTTGTTACCACGACTTAATAAGTGCCCAAAATTCAATTCAATTTATTTATGACTCCTTCTAAAAAATAGTTAAGATTCATTTCAGGAATAGGAATGTCATCTTTGTATCATGTTAAAACTACTGGTTCCTACATAATAACTGGTGTATGTTAAATATAAAGGTATTAAATGACACACTTACATTTAAATAATCTTGTTCTTATAGAATCTTGCAGCCTTTTGTCAGGTATTATAACTTGCAGCTTCATTAAATATACAATGAATGTTTTCCATTTTTAACCCTTAAATACCAGAGCAATTTTTTCTTTCATTTTCAAGATTTATTTTAACCTCATTCATATCCATATCCTTTCATGTCTATATTTATCATACTATCCACAGCATTTTGCATTTTTCAGTGCAAAGCAGGTATTTTAATATATTTAATTCACAGATCATGTAGATGTTCATAAAAGTTCAGCATAAATCAATAGATTATTGTGTCTGATAAACTGAAGAAAAAGTAACTCTCAGCAAAATACATCATTAATTTAACATAAAACAAACTACATGTGTTTGTTTTATTGGTGTAACAATTCTGCAGAAGATAACAGTGTTTCCATATTCATTATGTAGCCTCTGAATACTCAAATGGGTCATGTCTGATTATCTTGGAAAGCTGAGAAAATGGATCATATCTGAATTATTTTTATATATTGATAGGATTAGTGATTCAGTAGTCATGAAGTATTTTAGATCACTAGATGCATTTGGTTTGAAGGTTAAATCTTAGTATTCACATTGTCTTAGTTGTATAATAAGACCATAAAATACACAAAGATGAATTGTTGCCACTTTATTAATACAGTTGTACGTCATTTATCATTATGTAAAACATATTGGGGCTATTGACCAGCAATAAACCCTTGTCAGTTACATACAAAACCTGCACAGAGTTTAATAAACTAACACATGCAGCATCATCACAAGTAAATACTGTAAACAACATAATTCATAAACACAGTCAGAGTTTACAAATGGTCTGACTGTAAAATGATTTCACAGTAAATCTGGGCTACATAGAAAAAATGCATTGCAGTCTTTGTAAACAGAAAAAGTCCTCTTCGAAGCCACCAGCCAGCTGATTAGAATGTCCATGTGGATTGTGAGGAAAAAAGATGAAATATTACTCACTGAAGCTACGGAAATGTGTCCAATTTATGTAACTGCTTACCTTTACTTCACAAAAAAATAATCTTTCATGCTTTAATCATGATATTCTTCTCATGTTGCAGCTTTGCCTACTGTGTTCATCCAGGAATCTGTGGAAGTGCAACACCTTCCTGTGCTAGAACTGACTCTAAGACATGACGTCCACCTCTGAACCGCTACCTTGAACCATCCAACGGTCTCTTTTGGGCCTTGACAAACTGTGTAGGTCTTATTTTCAGACTCAGAGGTCTTCGTTGTACTGCACCACAGTGAAGGTTAGTCTGTTGTGTGTATTCTGTCCTATGTGAAGAAACAGTCATTCCTTGCTGAGGTCAAAAGGGCGACTCCCAGTACTGTTGTGCTCTGGTCATACCTCGTTTAATTTGTTCATATGAAACAAACATCACAATGTTCCAGGAGCCAAGTCGTAAGAAAGAAGGCATGAACCTATAGAAGACAAATGTCAGACAAGTAACGTGGTTAGTATTTAGTATTTTTGCTTCATTGTCATTTAAGAAACACATACAGCTAGCATTTACCCTTTATAGAAGGCTGTGGGTCCCTCATTTCTCAGCATGGTGAGAGCACAGTTGATTGCGCTGCTGTACTGTCCAGCCCCTGAGTTCATGAACCGTGTTTTCACCACATCCACAGGAGAGGCCACAACTGTTGTACAGAATCCAGCAGCGAAGGCAGCAGTGAAGTGGCACGGCAGGTTATCTGTGGGCAAATAAAGGCAGGAATTTAGTTTTTTAAAGCCATCTCTCAGTCATGTAATAAAATGTCATAAAAATATTCTGCACAATGCTCTGGCTTTAATGCTTAAAATCCATAAAAATGGTCAACATCTTTAAATAAAAAGTTTGAAATTGGCATAGATATTTGCATATATTTGCATATCTCCTCCACTTTCCTTTCACTGATATGCAAATAATGCTCATTTAATTTGTTTCTTGCTTCCCTAAAGCCCACCTTTGCTCAGTTTCCACATTAAAAATTTGCAACTACATCCCAATTGGCTTGAATTTTTGTAGTACTGCTGTTGGAAAATCCACTCTAAGATTCTGATATTGGTGAACATATAGAAATATTCTCCCTTCAGCAGATGAATGTGACAAAACCTTTAAAGTGTCAACTCCGCACAGACCTCATTTTGTGCAGCAAAGTTTCAATTATTACAACAACCAGTGCAAAAATACTAATTTTGGCGTAAAGGTGGTTAATAACATGTTAGAATTTAGTTTACATTTGTCCTCACCTGTCATTAGGTCATACTTCAGGATGAGTTCTTTGATCATGTCATAGGTCACCAGCTCTGCACAGTTTACAATGGCATTTCGGGTAATGTTGGGCATGCAGCCTAGAACAAAACAAAGCATTATTACCGCAAATGAGTTGATTTCCTATAATAATGATATTGCTTTTTTGGAAAGTTAAAGCAATAGTAATACCTCTCCAAAGTCCACGCACTCCCTCATCTCTGGCAATGGTCTTGTAAGCTTCCATTGTGCTGTTGTATCTCCTCTCACCATCTGCCACTCGCACCTGGGCTTGGAACCGTACTTTCACCACATCTGTTGGCTGTGCAAAAGCCACAGCCATGGCTCCAGTGGTGCAACCCGCCATGAGCCGCGTAACAATCCCAGCACCTGTACAGCAAGTCCATCGGTCACATTGAAAAAGACTCACAGTTTTATCATCAATAGTCAGTAAATCACAGGTTGGGAAACTCACTCTCAGTGCCTCGAGTGTAGAATTGCTTCATGGAATCGTAAAGACCTATTCTGACCGAAGCAAAGCTCATCTGTCTCTGGAGTCCTGCCACCAGCCCGTTGTAAAGGCTCCTGGGTCCCTCTGTGCGAACCATGGTAGCGATTGTGCCAAATACCCCCCGATACTTCATCACTTCAGTACCTTTTGCTTTCTGAGACTCTCCCTGGATCTGAAATATGAAGGATATATGAATTATTATCAGCAGATTAAAACAGTAATTAATAAAACAAATAAAACCTTCAGAAATACTGTGCTTTTAACCTGTAGTCTGACTTTGGCGGTATCCAGTGGAAAGGTGATGAGGTCAGCAATGCAGGCCGCTGTGCCTGCACCGAAAAACTTAACTGCCGGAGAGGGCACCATGTCTTTGGGTGTAATGCCAACCATTCCTACTTCTGACTTGGTTGGTTCCACTGATGGAAAGAATCTCCTGTTGATGGTACAAGAGAAAGTCTCCAATATCTGCTGAGGATTCCTGTATTAAACGCACCACACACAAGTCACATCATCAAGACTACACCAGATATTTTCATATGTATTCATTTTGATTCACTGGGATTCATGCACCCAGTGACTATGGACAAGGTTTTGTTGACAACTGTGCTTACCTTTCACAGAAGACAAAAAATGACTTCAGGTCTTCTCAAGATTTAAACTTGTTTTTAAAAGTGGGGCTGCTGTAGAAACACCTTGTGCCATAAACTCTATTTGAGGTAAATCAGACAGCATACCACTACTCCCTGAAAAGACAAGACATGGATCATTTACTGTGGGCTATATTGATCGAAATGGGAAAAAGAATCATTTAGTAGCTTGAAATATTAACATATATCATCTTCAGAAAAAGTTATTTTTTTGTGGTACTATCAGATGCTATCTCATTGTTTTGGTTTACAGGACCTTTTTGTCAAAGTGGCAAAAGCGATCTTCAATACTAAAAAACTTTGTGTTTCTGGTTAAGAATTTTCTTCAGCAGTGTTATGAATATTCCTTGGTTGTGACAGAATAATGCATAGGCACAAGGAAAATTAACAAAATAATGATGCATATATGATTACAGTAATAACCACAATTATAACCCTTCTTGAAAATTTTCTTGAATATTTTCTGAGTTATAATAAGTTTTCATGGTGCAAATGTTGTCATTTTACCTGAGTGCTGAGGTATAATCCAACAAAGTGGAAAAATATAGTCCTTTAGGCAGTTAGTTCCATGAGCGTCCCTGTTTCATGTTTACTATTTCTCCGTTGAGGAAGCTCTTCAATTTATAGGCACATTTGCACATGACTGTGAGGCAGATTCACTGGGTACCCACACCTGTTATGTGAAGCCCATGTTTACCAGAGTGTGGACCACAGCCCGTCATTTGAGCTGTTGTTGATCTGCACTATGACATTAAAGAAGCATGTAAACTTTCAAGACTGTGTATACACATTCAATTTGTTCACAACATGAAATACATTCAATTGCTGTTATTATAGAGCTTGGAATTTACATCAAATTAATAAAACATGTAGAGTCACTTTACTTTATGTTTCTATTGGTTTATGTAAGTGACCAATCAGGTGGAAAAGCCTGTCTGGTGCCCCTCAGTAACATGCAAACCTAGTTCTGGAATTTTAGAAATCTCCACTCTCTAGGGAAGCAATAAAGTTACGAAACGTCCTGGAATACGGCACCGCCATGCATTTTGGCCAATCCATAGGATGTACGAGTGGGTGTGTGCACAAAGCATCTGTATGCAATCATTCAAGCCACTAACATCCGTTATGGTAAACTAGCAGCACCAAAAGAAAAGATGCAAAGTGTTAGAGCATGGAGACACTTTGTAGAAAAGGTGTTAAGAGTTCAGGGTATGCAAGCCCCCATACATGTGACTTTCCATAGCAGCTCCCAATCTTAGCCCCAGAGCTATTACGTCATGTCACATAACTGACAACGCATAAATGTCTCATCTAATCATCTAATATTTCCTCAGTCACGTGTTAGAATGTTATTTTTCTTCACCTGTTTTGAGCATGCATCTTTACTTACTACACTGTCTATACATCATCAGTGTTTAATAGTGGCTTAATAGTATGTTTCTGACATTATAGTGTGATAGTTTCATATTAGGAAGGTTTTTTGAGGATGGTTTTGTAAAGCAGAGATGAGAAATACTAGCTCTGAAAATAACCACCACCTTCAACCTTTGTCACACTTTCCAACTATTACCAAAGTTGGCATAAACTCAATAAGATTTCTGTGTTGTCTGACAATATTATGTGGGCTGCACCCGCGGCTAAAAACAGATTCCTGGGAACATTGTGTGATTAACCTTTGAGGACACAGTCAGCCCAGTAAACAGCTCACTGGTCTGGCTTCAGCCAGTCTGTACTGACCCTTGAAAATAAAACTGAGGAGGCAGGCCCCCTTCACTGACGTACACTCCAGCATTTTCAACACCACAAACCGTGAGTCTGTGCTCTGAAGCAGCTGAGCTCCCATACACTATAAATATGTTAAACTATAAATACAGCCAGCCAGTACAACACCAAGGGTTAGTGGGACACATACGATGCCAAGCATATCTGTCCACTTTACATTTCACATGACCATGCACTTCTTACTTATGTCTTTATTGAACATCAAAGGATTTGGGAATGTATAGCATAGAAAGATGACACAGGAAAACACTGTCACATAGGTATAGATGTTCATTTTTTATTATTCATTAGAATAAACAACATGAACATCAGAGAACCAGAATTTGCTTATTGTGTGTACATCTTCCGTGAATTTTTATGGTTGCATTATTTTAATCCCAAATGTATCAACATTTCACTAACACCATAGAAGTGAAATGCCACTGCATATGGAAATTCATAAAACCAACACAAAATTGTAAATAAATTTTGTAATAAATGAATAAAAATAGATTTGATTGTGAACTGCATAAATATTATTGCTTTAATAAATTGGGGACCTATTATGGAAGTGCTGATAATCACATCACAGCCAACAATATTTTACTGTTGTCAAGTATAAGTTTTCTATAAGGGGGTATATAATGTAAGTCAGCCTGAAGTCAGGATAGAATATATAAATATATCACATGTAGACTAAAAATAAAAAGACTAGGCCTAAATCCTAATAAATACTTTGAAATATAACAACATATATGTCTGGAATAATGGACTAAAATGTAATACAGAGGACCAGTTTATTCAATCAGGTCATACAGACCATAGTCTTCCTACTAGTGGCCACATGTTCCCCACTAGAAAACTGTTCTGTCATGGGTACATCTCCATCAAAGTATAACAGTCCAGGGGACCCAGAATAAAAGCATGGAAGAACTATTTTTGACCAGGGTAAAAACCAAATCATAACAAATAATAATAGTAGGTGTTTCACACTTCATATATATTCATATAAGTCCATTTTGACAAGCAGTTTCACTTTGGTAAAATGTGCACCATCACCACCATGTGGACAGTGGGTTTTATTTTTTTAAACCAACCCTGATCCATGTAAAATGTGAAATATATTTAAACTAAACTATAACTTCACAATGATTATGATAATTCACTGAGATTTCAGAATGAACTTGAACAAAAATATTTGGAAGATGAAAACAGTGAATTTGTTTTTCATTTCATTTCATTCATGTCATTCATGGTTGTGCATTTCATCAGCAGACATTCAATAATCATCAGGTGAACAAACATGTACACACCCATGCTGGAAAAGGAGCAGGATGAAAAAAATCTTATATTTCCTGCCCCCTTCTAAATAATAATAGCCTGAATGGTTAGCTATACACAACTACCTATAAAGTCATATTGTATAAAGTCAGACAAACCAAATAGAATACATCCAAAGATAATATAAAATGAATACAAAATGAATTAAAAAAAAAAAAAAACAAGTGCAAAACTACATATCCAGGAAGTACAAAACAAACAAAACATAGGTAAATATATACCTGATGAAATGACACAAAACAATTACAATACCAGACCAAAATAAGTAGATAAATATGTCACAAGATGCAAAACAAATACGAAGCAAAATGTAAAACTTATAACTGCTCCTATAATCTTACTATTGAATTTGTAAGATAAGATAAGATAAGATAAGATAAGATAAGATAAGATAAGATAAGATAAGATAAGATAAGATAAGAAGATCATACTTTGTACTATAGTACAACAAAATTGGAGTACTGTCCCACATTGGTGCAACAAGACAGACATACAATAATCACAATATATACACAGAATAAAATATACAATATGTCCAAATTAAAATACACACAGAATAAAATATATAATGTGTGCAGATGCTTTAGTGTACATTGTTTATTGCACATGGCCCACTGGTTCAAGTGGTTTGTAGATATGAATCATCATTAAACCACACTACTATGAGAGTCATGACAAGGAACACAGATTTAAGAAAGAAAACAGGAGTTTACTTTTTATGGTAGAAAGTTTTTTGGTCATAATTTTTTATGCTTTCTATCATTATGATCCAACACTGAAAATTTTGGAATTTTTACATCTGAATGATGCATTGACTGAAAGAGTGTCCTCTTATAAGTACTTGGGAATATGATGATGAGTTGTCATTTAATATATATATATGTTCTAATCTAGTTAATCTTCTCAAAATGAAAACTGGCTTTCATTTTAGAAATTAATGTTTCACATTTTCTGCCAAGAAAAAAGCTGGTGAAAGCCACCTTTCTGTGTGTGATTGGTCATGATAATATACAGTACATGCATGTGGCCTCCTCCACTTTAATGAGCCTTGATCCAGTGTATCATGCTTCTCTTCATTTCATTTTAAATGCAAAATCTCTCACTCTCTGCTGCATTCTCTATGAATTAGTTGGCTGGACATCATTAAATATTCATAGACCTCTACACTGGTATATATTCATCTATAAAGCTTTGCTGTGTAAACTCCTAAAATACCTCAGTACCCTTCTCTATGTCATCTCCAGATGGGTGCCCTTGAATGTTCCCTGAGCTTGGACAGACCTTGGCAAAGCATCTTTTTCCCACCATGCACCAAGATCTTGGAATAATCTCCAAACAGCCACTGGTGACCAAAACAATCTAGTGATCTAAAATGTATGATAACTTCTGAACCACTATTCCTATCAATCCATGTGAATAATTGGTGTAAAATACAGTTTGTCATTTTTCATGGTCATCAAATATGACCCATTTGGATGTTCAGATGCTCCTTAGTGAATGTGAAAACACCATCATCTTCAACAACATTGATTCACCCATGGAGTCTGATAAATGACAGTGGATGGACACACTTGGTTTATGTTCGGTTAATGATATAGTTTTCTCTGTTTTTGATATAATAATCCACAACTTTACTGTGAGTTTTAATGAACATTTACATGATCATTGAATTAAATCTAGGAAAATATCTGATTGTCACTGAAAAGACACAAAATACAGAGGAAATTATTATAATAAATGGTGATAAATTACTCGAGAAAGGTTAAATATAGAGAAAAATTAATTTGGGAACTGCCACAAAGTAGTGTTGGGTCTTTATGGGTTAAACTAAAAACACTCATATCCATAAAGGATTTTAAGAGTATTATAAAGAATGCAATGATGGAGAAATGTCAGTTTTTCTTGAGAAGCGATTGTGCTTGAATAGCTGTTATTCTGTTTTATTGTTCATTTGTGGATCTTGTACATGTTGATTTTGCATGGCTGCTGCCTTTGCTCACTGTCAAAGACATTTGTGCTCTCAATGAGATTTCATGGTTAAATAAATGTAAATAAAATAAGTTGTTTATTATTATCATTATTATTATTATTATTATTATTATTATTATTATTATTATTATTATTATGATTATTATTATTATTATTATTATTATTATTATTATTATTATTATTATTATTTTGTCTATGGTCTGTAGATGGCAGTAGTGCTGTAATAGCGGGAATTGTTTTGGTAAAGCGAAGAAGAAGAACCCGACCTAAAATAATCACAACAGCTCCGGCTGTAGAAGAAGAAGCAGTAGAAGAAGAAGAGGGGTAGCCCCGTTAGCTTCTGACAAACGTAGCCGAGCTGTACTTTATCCAATGTCTGGCTAGCGTCGGTGCTGGTGTCGAAAAAAAATCTTATGCTGCGGAAGAGGAGGACGGTCCCACTAAACAGTTCCTGACACAGACCGACCTCGCTTTCGACAACATGGAGAAACAGTTGCATTTAAATCTGTTAGCCTCCAGACCTCCAATGGCAGGTGGTTTTCAGTCCGGCTCCAAGATGAAAATGGGGTGAGAGAGCTAGCACTGTGTTAGCATCCTGTCAGCTCTGAAACTGTACATTTAGATTTGACACCGTCACATCAGTGGATCCCTGATGTTATGTATCCACAAACAAGCATGACGTTTAATGCTTAAGCCATAGATAGGGCTGATTTTTGTGGTGAATCGGGGGTCAGTTTGTCTGACTTGTGTTAGCCTGTTTATGGCTGTGTCAGTAGTTTAAAGCGCGTTATAACTGCTGTGTTATGTGAGCATCTTTTATTTAGCTAAAAGCGTTGATTTTTCAGGCAATTAATACGTTAGATCAAACTCAGCACAGCCTTGTTTTATCTACTAATCTTTTACAACCAGTAACTGAAATTTATTTAATAAATTGAGTAGAATCTTGTGATATAATGTATAAATAAAAGACTGTCTATTATATCATACTATAATGTGTTTTGAACAGGTTCAATACAACAGCAATAATAATAATAATAATAATAATAATAATAATAATAATAATAATACAAAAATATTTAAAACATATGGCTGCATTTTGTTTAGTGCAGGCCTGTTTACGTCAGATTAAGACTAGGATTAACATATTTGTAGATTGTGGCTACAACTGTAAATAGATAAAATATAACGGTGCAGAAAAACAGTAAGGAATAAAAAAAAAGATTGAAAGAAAATTGTTCTGGTGCTAAGAGCAGCCGGTGTTGGTTTTACAGCCCCATGAGAAAATTACCATGATAAACAGTCACTATTAATTGATATTGATGATGTCAAACCATCATTTCTTTCAAGTGTAAATGTTGATTTGATCCTGAGTGAAAGCTAAAAAATACTAAACAAGTTATTTGTGGTCTTATTATTACAAATTCATACAATTCAACAGATGTTTCAGAAATATAGACCTGCAACATTCAAAATAATGTAGTTGTAATGTTAAATATGAGTAAAACATCAAACTGTTGGGTTATTTTCTAACTGTTTTAGCTGACAGCCAAAAGTAGTATTAGTTTTCACTGACTTCAACCAATTAAACCCCAAAGACAAAAGAAATGTTTGTATAATTAATATTTTATTTGATAACCGCCCAATTATTTTTTGGTTTTTGTTTTCTGAAGTAATATTGATTTTACTAGATATGAACTGACACTATTACTATTGGTTCCACTTTGAGTCTTAGTTTCCAAGCTTAATGTTGACTATGTTTCAAGCAAGATGAGACATCTAAACCAATCGCCAAATCTAAAACATTAATGCACCTGCCTCTACCTGGCATTTCCCCATTTATTGCCAGTTTTAAATCTGTTAACTAACTCAGTTTGTAATTCTTAACCAAATTGCTTTGGACCAGGTAAGTATTTTGGAATGCATAATTAAAGAGTCCAATTATTTTTGTGGGTATGAATGATATTAGTGCATTTCAATATTATTCTATAATATAAAACATGCTCAACTCATGACTCTGAACATTTATTTATGTATTTTTTTCATATACAGGCCTGGAAGGAAGAGAGATTTCACTCCTCTGCCCTGGAGCCAGTACTTTGAAACCATGGAAGATGTTGAAGTGGAAAATGAAAATGGCAAAGATATATCCTTAATTAGTTCTTTTTGTTCATCCTTAATAAAAAAAAAAAAAAAAAAAAAAAACACAAGGAACTGAAGCTTGTGTGTCGTTTGCATGATTTGATCCTTATACTCTCTTGAAGAGCCTCAATGATTAAAGCCGTGGGAAGTGAAATCATGGGAGAAATGGCAGTTAGAAAATACCCACTTTTTCTCTGCAGTTTTCTTCTTTCAGTCCAAATCAAGATATTGAATATAAATATAAATATAAATGGCCTGATGTCATTTCACACTGCTGTGGAAAAATAAAGCTGCTTTTCTAAAATGCCATGTTAAACTATGGAGTAGAGTGATCAGTTTTTACAGCTGTAAGTCATGGATTTTATTGCGCTTCTTGTCTGAGATCAACAATGACTGGCCAAATTACGCTCTCATGAGATATATTTTGCACAACTTGAAAACTGAGTCCATAGAAGGAGGTAGAGTTCCTGTCTCCTCTCAAACACTTGAATTACAAAATGCTGGAAGGGAATTATAGATTGTTTTCTGAGTGACACTAAAAAAGTACAAAGCACCACAGCTGTGATCAATTAGTTGTGGATTATTAAAGGAATCAACTACTTTGCTAATCAGTAATCAGTTGGAATATCTTTTTGATAACAAGAAGTCAAAACTATCTCATTCTACCTTCTTTTATGTGATTATTCTGTGTTTTTCATTCTCTGTTACATTAAATATCTATGGGTTAAACAATGCATCTGAGTACATGTTGAGCTCTAGGAAAGACTGATCAACATTACCATTTTACAGACCTAGTAACTAATCAGGTAATGAAGAAAACAATGTGCAGCTCATTCATGACTGTTTGTATTTCCTTGACTAATGTGAACATTTTCAGAATTTACTGCAGTGGCTCTCATGGCCCAGTGCTTCTGCTGCTCCACGGAGGAGGACACTCTGCTCTCTCCTGGGCTGTTTTCACGGTGAGCGCTATCACTATTAATCATTTCTGAAGACAAACAACATTTATGAGGCTTTTGTTTTATTTCAGCAGACACAGTTTGTACTGTCTGATGTGGACTGTTTCCTTGTGGTTGTTTGTCACAGGCTGTCATATGCAGCAGGATAAACTGTAGGGTGGTGGCTATGGACCTCCGAGCTCATGGTAACTAAATTCTATTCACTCCACACCTAGATTCTATAAATGTAAAAAAAGATCACTCTGTAATAAGTTTGCCTAATTCTGACATCAGGAAATTAAATCCATTGGTTTTTTTTCTCAATTGAGCCCAAAGAAGCTGAAAAATGAGGTTGTTTTTTTTTCCTCTCCTGACCTGCAGGTGACACTAAAGTGAAAAATCCTGAAGATCTTTCTGCGGACACAATGGCCAAGTGAGTCATCTGTACAAATCTACAGTAGCTGGAAACGACAGAGAAATAAGACAATCGTGCATTATATTTAACATTGGTGTGTTACTAGACTGAATCATCCAACTTGATGCTCTGCTGTGGATGTTGCATAAATTGTGAAGCTTTGGTCACTTTTAAGTAGAGTTGTTATGTCTAAACAACTTATGATTAATTGGAAATTATTTTGATAGTCATTTCAGTGATTTTTGTTGTCTCATGGTGTCATTTGGAGCTCCGAGATTATTTTCTAATTTTTTTACAAAGCATTCCTATAAGGTGGTACAGAGTTCTGCTGCAACCATTTGGATTTTCAGTCAGGGCTTTGGCTGATTTAATCTACCTCATCAGCAGTATTTAAGTAGTGACTTAATGACAGCTGAGTTCACAACTGATGTGTATGTTAATGTATTATTTGCATTTATTCTGAACATCTAGAGCATCATTATTTCCCTGCAAGACAAAACAGGTCACAGCAAAGTAAGAGAGTCTACCATCTATTTAGTCTGAGGTTCCATTGATATTTATGGTACAGATTAGGCCCTTTAGATTTCATGTTAATATAATTAACACATTTAATTTTAGTTTAATCCAGAGCCAAGAGGTAACTGACTACTCATAATCAGATCAACAGAATGACATAAAACTGAAGTGATAAACATATTTCTCCCTTTTCTTTCATTAGGGACATTGGCAAAGTGGTAGAGTCTCTCTATGGCGAGAACCCGCCACCAATCGTGATTATTGGACACAGCATGGGCGGGGCTATCGCAGTTCACACAGCCACTGCCAATCATATACCATCCTTGCTTGGCCTGTGTGTCATTGATGTTGTAGAAGGTAAGTCTATGACAAAATAAAGATATATATTTGCACAATATTTTTATTTTGTTTATATTAATTAGATAGGCAAGAAGAAGTAGCTGTAGAAGGATTTTTTAAAGCTGCAATTGTACATTGTACACATTCACAATGCAAAAACAAAGTTAAATCAGGTATTTTGTTCTGCTTTTAATAAATAATTTTGTAAATTTTTTTCAGGTACAGCAATGGATGCTTTAAACAGTATGCAGAACTTCCTCAGAAGTCGGCCAAAGACGTTTAAATCCTTGGAGAATGCCATTGAGTGGAGGTAAATATTTAACACTTAGTGACACTCATAAATAAATGTAGGTCTTAAAAATAAATGAAAAAATCTTTTGCCAACTTGATCTGTAAATACTGACAAAAATATTATCAAGTATAGAATTCACATTATGCCCGTGATTCACAAACTTTGAGTCCAAACCCAGAATGAGTTGCAGAGCTGTTTTTATTTTGTATTTCTTTGTATTATGAATAGTGTTCTCTGGAATAGTTTATGAATACTGATTACAGTAAAGGCGAGTGAAATATAGAAGAGACATAAGTTGTTAAAGACATAATAAGATTAAGATGATGTAAAATGACAAAAACAACTCTTAACAAAAATGGTGACAAGAGTTTGCATGTTCTCCCCATGTTTATGTGGATTCTCTTTTGGTCCTCTGGCTTCCTTCCACTCTCCAAAAGACATGCACTAGTAGGTTAATTTAAAATTGCCTGTAGGTGTGAATGTGAGAGTCACTGGTAGTTCGTCTCTGTATGTCAGCCCTGCAATGAACTGGCAACACGTCCAGGGTGTACCCCGCCTTTGCCCGAAACATAACTGGGATAGGCTCCAGCATGACGTAAAGGACGAAACATCACACAAAATATGTAAAACATGCAACAATAAAATCATGTAAAAGACGCAAGAAAACACAAAATTACATTATAAAAGAGACTTTCAGAAACTTGACAGTAGAAAAGTAAGAAAATGTAAATCTCTGGAAATTTGTGACATTTTTGTAAGTTTGGGTCTAGATGAGATGTCAAAGTTTTTTTTGGCATCTCATGTGTCAAAAAAAACCTGTCCATCCTCTTGATTTAATTGGCCTCATTACTTTGATTAGTAACATAAATCATCTCCACAGCTTTAGTTTTTTCTAAAACTGATCCCTTTGCCTTTCTTTCAGTGTGAAAAGTGGCCAAATCCGAAACATAGAGTCAGCACGAGTGTCTATGGGAGGTCAGGTTAAAAAGTATGTCTGCTTTTTTTTCCATCTAAACTCTAAGTTCAACTTGTGTTTGTAAGTTCTACATACAGAAACGTTGTCTATTGCAACATTACAGATGTGAGGAAACCACCAGCGGTCCAGGAGTGTCTAATAGCATTGGTGAAGGTATAATAGAAGAGGAAGAGGATGAAGAAGCAGAAGAAGAATCCAACAAGAAAAGAATGAAAGAGGATGATCAAGAGGTCAGCATTTGCTATGAGTCACATTTATGTGTGTTGTGGAAAAATTAGAGAAGACTGAGCTTTTTTTTTTTTCCCCTGCACAGATGAAAAAAGAAAGCATCTTTACCTGGCGAGTAGAGTTATCAAAGACAGAAAAATACTGGGAGGGTTGGTTCAGAGGTCTGTCTGCTCTGTTTCTCACCTGCCCTGTGCCAAAGCTGCTACTGCTTGCAGGTTGGATTTAATTCTGCATGGTCTATGTTTACCTTCTCAAGTATCATGAGTACAGTATTCTTTGGTTGCATACATACCCCCTAATATGTTTCACTGTATAGGAGTGGACCGCCTCGACAAAGACCTTACTATTGGACAGATGCAAGGTGAGGAGCACCGGAAAACCATGCATGATTTTGTGTCATTGTTTACTTGTTTGAAGTCCACAAACCCTGTATCATAGAGGCACCTTCATATCAAAATTATTCATATTCTCACTGTTCACAGGGAAGTTTCAGATGCAGGTCCTCCCTCAGTGTGGTCATGCTGTCCATGAGGATGCTCCTGAAAAAGTAAGTGCCATCCACTGTCACAAATAGGCAAAGTATACTGTACATACTTGCTTTAAGATGTTGTTGGTTTTGTCACGGTGTGTCTGTACTGATTCCTTTTTGTTCCAGTTCCTGTCTGCCTTTTAACTCAACCCTGTGTCATTTGTTTTCAGGTAGCAGATGCTTTAGCCACATTTATGGTCCGGCACAAATTCACTGAGTTTAAGGACGGATACCTGTGGTGAGTCGAATTCCCACTCATCCATCCATTATTTGTTAGATTTAAATTTTCCACAGTTTTAGCTCTTAATCCACATGTACACAAGTATTTTTTATTTTCTGAAAAAATTATGTCCATATAGACTTGAAATTGCTAGATTAGGATGATAGCACTTCCAAAACATATTAGAGCAACAGGCTGCATTATAACCCATAGTCTAAAGCAGGGGTTACCACTCCTGGTCCTCAAGAGCTACTATCCTGCATGTTTTAGATGTTTCCCTCTTCCAACACACCTGACGGTCATTATCAGACTTCTGCAGAGCTTGATGATAGGCTTGTCATTTGAATCAGGTGTGTTGGAAGAGGGATACATCTAAAACATGCAGGGTAGTAGCTCTCGAGGACCAGGGGTGGTCACCCCGGGTATAAAACTGTGTTTGCCAATCAGAGGCTATGATAGGTTCTGGTAAATTTACGCTGATACCTCTATTAGTATACCGTGGACCAAAAGTAACTTCATAATTGTCTATAAATGTATAAAATGTCCTTCAAGCTTAACAACAGAACTTTTTTTTTTTTTTGCCACATCTGCCATTGCACAAAATTGCCTCATGCACAAACACAGGAGATGGTCTGGACCTGTCTCCACTTTGTGTTTCCTTAAACCAGGAATGTCAAATTCATTTTGGTTCAGGGGACACATACAGCCCAATTTGATTTTAAGTGGGCCGGACCAGTAAAATAGTACCTTAATAGCCTATAAATAATATTTAAAAACTATCCTTCCACAAAAAATATTAATAATAACCTGAACAACCTGAAATTTGTCAAGAAAATTAAGTGCAATTTAACAATATTGTGCCTCAACTTATCTTTATACATCTGCATTACAGATCATAGTGAATCTACAAAGGCACAAAACGTTTAGTAACAGTTGTCATTATTTATAGGGTATCATGTCATTATTTTACTGCTCTGACCCACTTGAGATCACATTGGGCTAAAATGAGTTTGGGCCCACAGGCCATATGATTTGGTCCTCTGCATTAAACTAATCATTAGCATCCTAGGGGGCACTAAAGATGGAGCAAGTGTATGTCTGTTAAATTAAGTTGCAGAATGAAAACCCACAGTAAACATGCATGTAAGAAAATTCCTCTGTATGTGTACACAGCTCAACTTGTCTCAGGTTTACTCTGTGTTCTAGTTTGGCACCAACACATTACTTTTCCTCAGGTTTACTGCTCCCACAGCTTGGCCCGTTGTCATAGTAACACGGAAAACTATTGTGATGGACTATTCAGTGCAGCCAGAAGTGAGGCAATAATGACAGAGGAATGAAACTTCACACTGTAAATTATTAAGTTCCAAAATTAAATGGAACTTAATAATTTACATAAATACATATATTTAATACAGTAAGATTTTTCAGGCGAGAATGTAGTTTGACTTTCCAACTAGCCACATTGACAATTTCTGCCATTTTCTAAGATGTCTGCATTCTGTATTTCTGGATTCTTGATTCTCAGCCTTTTGGTGATCTGAATGATTTTTAGTCATGTTTAGTATCATTATGTCTCGTTGGAACCTCAATGCCACTGACACTAAGTACTGTGATGATATTAGTCTATGATTGGAGTTGGTGGTTGATGCTCTCACACGGTGGAAACACCAAAAAAGGCATGTCTAGTTGAGCTGAAACCATCACTGGAAAAGCAGCAGTAGTCAGTTAGGAATCAAAGTCACTAGGTCTCATCCCCAGGGTCCAATAAATATCTGAATGCATTTTCATGCGAAACAATGTGGTCTGATTTACCTGCCAGCTGGCTGACACTGACATCCCCAGAGAACAGAAGCTTAAAGTCACTTATGTGGAGAATAATCAAAGCTTTGCAGGATTATACAGGATATAACCCCTCATGTTAACCATTTGATGCCATTGTTTAGTCCGGTAAAGGGAGTTGTAGATGTAGGTTGTCTGACTTTCTTTAATGATGTTTTATTTTTTTTTTCCACAGCTAATTTGCAGTTTCCAGTCATATAGCCAGCAGCCATAGAAGAAATGTTCCAAGATTCATTGACATCATTGTCTTACAATTCAACAGCAAATTAAGGATTATTATTATTATTATTATTATTATTATTATTATTATTACATTGCTTTTGTGTAGATACTTTGCCTTTCAGCTTTGCCTTATTTGTATTTTTAAAAAACTGGGATTTGATTGTAATTTTCCTTTTTTTTCCCCATTTTTTTTTTTATCTCTGATGTGTTGCTATCCTTATTTCCTTGTTTGATTTTTGGGTGATCGCATCATTGTCCTGATATGCGTTTGTATTCTTTGAATTCCAACAACAATTAAAGCTAGATGCAGTGAAAAGTAAGTCATCCATGCTTGTAAATTTGGTATGTGTATTAAAAGGACATTGTGATCATTTTAATTGTGGTAATGTTTTCAGTGTACACTATTGAATTTGATGTTTTGAGCAAGTGACAAAAGCACAATGAAATAAAATCAGTATTTTAGTTTGCTGAAGTAGCACAAAAATATAACGTAACTGAGGAGTTGAAATAACTGTTTTTATTTACCAGAAGCAAAGTGAGATATTTCATACATATTTCTACAGCAGCAACCAAAGCCTTATTTCAGAATTGACTGTTGAGCCTCTTTTTGCACCCACTTGATAGGCATTTTGATATGACATTCATCTTTTTTCTTTTTTTTTTTTTTTTTTTGTAGAATAATGAAATCCTGCTGGCTAGTTGATTTGGGAGTTCGTGCTCATGGTGAAGTGGCTGAACAGTGACTGTCTTTTGTTTCTGCATCAGGGTCTCCAGCTCGGGGGCAGAAAATAATTTGGCACATCAACAAATAGCTCTGTGACGGCAGGATTATTGCAGTGGGAGAGCAATTTAATATTACCAATGCCAGCATTCTACTTGCATGATCCAACTGTACAACATAATTAGAATTTTGCAAAAATATACAGTCTGAACAATGCCCATGTTCCAATAGGCTATAACATAGATTGGTACTTACTTGGAATTTACTTAACGCCAAGTTGTAGCTACAGGTCTCAGGTCAGTTACTATCAAATTGTCACCAACATTCAGTCTATCCTACCACCTGAAAAAATTCATTCTAAAATGTGGGTTTCTTATGTTTATTTTTAGCATTACACTTTGATACTACAATTACCGCCACACAGATGCTTATGCAAGTTAAGTCAAATTTTTCATTCAGGATTCATAAAATAATCAGGATGCACTATATGTAGTGAAGATTTTGCAGGAATTGATAATTCTATTAAATGCCATTTTTGGTGTCACTTTTTTTTTTCCTAGTTATAGTAGATTTACTATGTTCTACATTTAAATAAAACAGGAATAAAGAACAAAAAAACAACAGTTCAAAAGGAAAAATCCCCATGCAGTAAAAGTACTATTTTCCACAGACATATCAATCATACGTCCATCATTCTGGATCAGATGCCATCATACAATGACATGACTGTAACTATGAACGAAGATCACATGTACAGATAAAAGCTGTGGTTAAAATGGGAGATACATTCACACGGACATACTCAACAAAGGGTTTCCACATCTTGTTAAAATTACCAGTGGGTGAATCAGAAAAGTCATCGAGCCCAGTGGAATACTGTATAGTCCATTATTATCTTGTGCCAGGCAGAGGTCGTGGGAGCTCTTTGGGAAATCCACCATAGTAATAGGACTTTACTGGTAAGAATAAATTGTGGATTTTTGCAAAATATAATGTTAGATTGAAGGTTAATTTTTGGGGGGTATTTTTAGCCTTCATTAGAGACAGTGCAGAGAGGACAGGAGAGGTGGGATCACATGCAGGTAAGGACCCTGAACCCAGGTCATTGAGGTGAGACTTTGAACCATGTGGGGTGCACTCTGCTGGGTGAGCCCCTCCCTGTTGGGGCTGATGTGTGACCTTTTTGTTGCCATCTCATTATTTTATTGCTGTGCAGTGTACACCCACCCACTGCTATGGAATGCACACATACTGTTGAAGGAGTGGACGTGGTAAAGGTATTGAGGGCATGGTATGGATGAATGAAAGTAGATAAAAATGATAGAACACTAACATTCTGTTGCTAAAATGCTGATAATGAAAGAAAACAGTGATTTTTCATCTAATTGTCAGCACAATATTTCATGTTTTTTTCTGGTGACAGAGGTATTTCATTGCCACTAATGATGGAAAATAATTTAACAAAACAATGCGATGTGAAGAGGTCAGTGTAATCAGGATTTGGTACAAAACCTGAATCCAGGGAAGGACTAGTCCATGGGTCTGCAATCCACAGCTCCTAAGGCAGATGTGTAGAAATGGAAATGAATAACAATAATTTCTGAAAATTTAACATGTTGCAATCATATAAGCTGTAAACTGGTCTTACATTGTCTTACAAACTGTGCATCCTATGCACAGAAAAAAAAAGGTTTTACAACATGTCACTTACCTGTTACATCTCAAGTTGTTGTCATTATTATCATTGTTATCTCTTTCTTGGTTAAAAATAAAACAAAAACAGTGGTGCCAGGCACAACAAACCCCGCCCCTTGCACGTATTCCGCCCATTATAAGTAAATGAGAAGATAAAAAAAAAATAAAAATCCTAAAACATTTGAGCTTTGACCTACCTTTCCCAAAATGTGATGACATCTATTCTGGGTCACTGGCAATCTATAATCCCAATTTGGTATGAACTGACCCTATAGTTTTGCTGCTAAAGTGTTAACAAACAAAGACACAAACAAACTGAAGCAAAAACAATACCCCTTGCCAGACCCTTGCCTCCCCTTTGGGGGCAGGGTAAAAAAAAGAAAAAAGAAAAAAAAGGCTCTTTATTATAAAAGTTACTGACCCCTGGTTCAGTCTGTTATATTATTAAAATATTTGAATACTTGTCATAACTGACAGTAATTACAAATAACAACCGCACAAAACATTCAAATATGCAAAAATACAACTTGAATTGAATTTTGTCCTGAACATGTCTTTAAGATATTTTTCAACAGGATCAGGCATGTTACACACTGCAAGCCATTTGTGTATTAGACATAGTGGTCTGGGAACAGGCATGAATCATCATATGTATGAATGTCTTTAACGCTGTATGAAATCTCATTAATTGTACTGTTGCCTTGTAAAAAGGATTTGTTTTCACCATGAGTCTGCTCCTCAGTTATTTCAGATTCTGCCTGAGGCTTTGGTCATGAATGACACAACAGAAGTGATGAGGCTGATTCATTAGACTCCTCCAAAGCTTTGCTGTCTGTGCTGCTGTGTCGTCTCTACTACATCCTCAATGCAGTCTTCATTTTGTCTTTGAGGAAACCTCTACTAGTGGAGTCTTCGAGATACATTCATGCAGCTTGTTGTGTTGTTGCTACTGTATATCTTTGCTATTTTTGTGTATAATTGTCACATATAAATATATCTGCTCAACCTGGCCATGATGTCTTAACCCATAAAGACCCAAAAAGCCACCATAACCATCCACTGAATATGAAATTTTTAATAACTTCTGATTCACTAATCCTATCAATCCATGTTAATAATTGGTGTAAAATGCATTTTGTCATCTTTTCATGGTCATCAAATAGGGCCCATTTGGACGTTCAGAGGCTCCATAGTGGAAATACTGTCATCTTCTACAACATTGATTCACCAGTAAAACCCATGGAGTCAGATCAATGACAGTGGATGGACACACACGATTTATGGTCAGTCATTGATATATTTTGCTAAAAAAAGTAACTTTTTCTACAGTTTTCTCTGTTTTGATGTAATAACTATCAACTTTAATCTGAGCTTTTATGAACTTCTACATGATCAATAAATTAAATATAGGAAAATATCAGATATTCACTGAAAATACAGAGGATAATGCCATGATAAATGGTGATAAATCACTTAAAAAAAGTTTAATATAGAGAAAAAAATATTTTGGAACTGCCACAGAAGTAGCACTGGGTGTTTAAGGGTTAAGAAGGTTATGTTGCTGTTTGTTTTCCACTGAGGCACACTGACTTTTCCACCACCAGAACAAGAGGCCCGGTAATCGATATTATGTGGACAATGGCTTCCTTTGATTCAGTCTCTCGGCTTTGTGTTTTTAGACTGCAAATGTATTCAACCTCAAGCAAGACCTTCACCATTATGTATTTTGTATTAGTGAATATGACAATAATTTATTCACACATACTGTAGATATTGTGTTGAGTCAAAAATATCCATCATGCCAGTAAATCTAGAAAAACAGAACCTTTACATCATTTATGCCTGGGCCTCAGCTTCACTTGGAGACTGTAGGCATTCACTCTCAGCCCCAAATGGCACAATGAGTATTTTGTAGATCATAATGTTAGAAAGTTTACTTTGGTTTAACACATGTTTGTTTGAGTCTGCTTACCTTCAGTTGTTTAAGATAATCCAGTTTTAAAAACAATATTATATATAACATGTCATGTGCAACTTATGTTTGTGTGTATTTACTCATGCTGCACTGTAATGTATTTGTTTTTGTGGTAGCAAAGAACTGACTTTTACCACATATGATCAAAGTAATGGCCTGAAGTGCACAAGTACCCTCAGTGTCAGAAATGTTGTACAAATTATCACTTACATCACTTCACTCATTATCACTATCCTGGACTCATTTGTTCATACATGTACTTATAATGTTAAATCTTAGATGCCTTTTTTTTCCAAAAAAAATCTTGATAACAATAAAAAAGTCTTGTCCATATTGAAATTGCAGATTTAAACTAAATTTGACAACAGATGACAGTCACAGATAACTCTAGTCCAGGGGTGCCCAATCCTGGTCCTTGAGATCTACTATCCTGCATGTTTTAGATGTTTCCCTCTTCCAACACACCTGACGGTCATTATCAGACTTCTGCAGAGTTTGATGATAGGCTTATCATTTGAATCAGGTGCGCTGCAAGAGGGATACATCTAAAACATGCAGGATAGTAGATCTCGAGGACCAGGATTGGGCACCCCTGCTCTAGTCCATTCAGGTTTCTACCTGTTAACCCTTCATAGGACACTCATAGAAATACTCTGAAATTCTGAAATGTTATTGATGACAAGTTTTTATAACTTTTGTAAAATTTTTCAATTTTTTTTATTTTCATGTAGAAAATCAAGGTTAATGAAGTTACCATATTTGGTTCCTTATCCATAAGTGGCAAAAAAAAAAAATCCAAAAAGTGTACATGGAAAATACAAAAAAAAAAAAAAAAAAAAAAAAAAAAAACACATGTAAGGTGAAAGGAACCTTGTATTTGATAACATTAGAACATGCCTTTTGTACCATTGGCCAACCCTGGTCCTGGAGATCTACTGTCCTGCATGTTTTAGATCAGGGGTCACCAACCCTGGTCCTCAAGGGCTACTATCCTGCATGTTTTAGATGTATCCCTCTTCCAGCACACCTGACGGTCGTTATCAAGCTTCTGCAGAGCTTGATGATTGGCTTATCATTTGAATCAGGTGTGTTGGAAGAGGGACACATCTGAAACATGCAGGATAGTAGCCCTCGAGGACCAGGGTTGGTGACCCCTGTTTTAGATGTATTCCTCTTCCAGCACACCTGACAGTCTTTATCAGACTTCTGCAGACCTTAATGATAGGTTTCTTACTTAAATCAGGTGTGTTGGAAGAGGAATACATCTAAGACATGCAGGATGGTGGCTCTCCAGGACCAGGGTTGGCCACCCCTGCATTAAACCAAAATAAGTGCTGATCTAGACACCTGTCAACATCCACATTATCCCTTTGAACATCATTCCTTACATTAGTACCATTACTTCATGGTACTTAACAAAGCAGGTACACTCACTGTTCATGCAGAGGTGGACCTTACAGACCCTGTAGACCACATTGGACCTGAGATTGTTGACTCATTGTCCTCGCCGGAACTGGTGATGTCACTGTCTTGTAATGTATGTGAAAATTACCAAAAATAGTCATTTGCCTGATAAAGGGTTAAAAGGAAGTTTTTCCTTGCCACTGTCACCAAGTGTTTGCTCCTGGAGGATTCTGTTGGGTTTCTGTAAATTGGCTTAAGAGTCTGGTTTCGACCACCTCTATATGTAAAGTGTCATGAGATAACTATTGTTACGATTTGGCGCTATATGAATAAAATGTGATAGATAGATAGATAGATAGATAGATAGATAGATAGATAGATAGATAGATAGATAGATAGATAGATAGATAGATAGATAGATAGATAGATAGATAGATAGATAGATAGATAGATAGATAGATAGACAGACAGACAGACAGACAGACAGACAGACAGACAGACAGACAGACAGACAGACAGACAGACTGACTGACTGACTGACTGACTAGTATAGGCTTATTCCTCTCTATGACATAGAGTCTCATTCATTTAAAAAAATAAGCTACTTATTTATTCCACTCTTTTTTTTATTAGGACAGTTTAATTTTCCTGCAGGGATTTATACAATTCATATCACCATCTCCTTTAATACACTTTGTAATCAATCCATTTTTACTAAAAATCCTTGCAAAATTAAAGTGATCCTCATGTAATTATGTCTTTTTTGTGACGGGCACAAACAGCTGCCGAGAGGTTCTTCAAAATGTGTTAAATTAGAAGGAAAAGTCATTAAGATCCTTAAAAAATAGCATGAAGAGGCTCAGATATCTTTCAGCTGCTGATAATGTTTGCTGTTGTTCAGTACCATTTTAGTGACGGACCATAGCAATGTATGTGGAACACTCTTAGTGTTTGTTCTATCTTAACTTGTGTATACAGCATAGAATGCATTGCTATGAAGTAAAAGTGGGGGAAAAAAAGTAGTGTGTCAGATGATGAAAAGTAAGCATTGAGACTTCTTAGGGGTGTGGATAGATACTGAACTTACTGTTTGTGCAACATCATACATTCATATTCAGTGCATATTATGTGTTCATGTACTGTATACAGGTGAGCCATAGTAATGTGACCACAGACAGGCATAATGGTATTAACTTTGATTATCTCATTAAAATGGGACCTGTCAGTGGGTTGGATATATTGGGCAGTAAATGGACATTTAACCCTCAAAACTGATGTGTCAGAAACAGCAAAATGGGAAAGATTAGGGATCAGAGCATCTTTGATAAGGGAGAAACTGTGATGGTCAGTGCATCTCCAGATCTGGTTCATTCCTAGTGTAAAGTGGTTTGTAGCCTACCTACCAAAAGCATCTAAAGAACAACAACCAGATCTCAACCAGTCAAGCATCTATTGGAGCATAGCATCACTACCACCTTTTTAATATTGTGTAAGTCAACCTTATTCTACAAAACAGCTCTGACCCGACGCCTGGACTCTCCCAGACCTCTGACGCTGTGCTCTAGTATGTATTAATAAAACATGTGCAATCACAACACATTTAATAATGCATGCTGTGATGTTTTAAGTCCTCTACATAAATCTGAATAGTCATGTAATCTAATCTAAAAAGAACTGGTACTACAAAGAACATACACACTAAACTTTTATATAAGTATAAGGTCTTAAGTAACTTGGATGCCATATATAAATCATTTTTAATTTCAGCCAGTAGATGTCACCTTTGGTCTGAATATGTTCCTGCAGCTCAGACTGGGCTAAATGCAGCACTTTAGGGTGAATATTTAAGTGTAAGGCACCTGAAGACATTTGTGTTGATTATGAGAAAGTAATTGCTCTATAGATTATCTATAAAGTAAGCCAAAGTATGGATTAAATTCCTTTTCTTTGTTGTTTCTCACAGTCCAGATGGAGCCTCATGTACGAGAAACTACATAGACAGAGAGCAAGGAGAGGCCAGTTTATATGGGTAAACAGGGAGGGAGGCGCTGACCCGCAAAATAAAAGGAGCGTCTGAGCAGGAGGTGGACTAATTTAACCGATCTTTACTCCGCCACAATCCTGAAGCCCTCTTCAATACCTCTTTGGCCTTTGTGAAAGAGCACTTGAAGGGTTGAAAAACATTCCAGAGAGCGAAAGTACCTGGTGACCGAGAGCAGCTGTGAGGGAGAGAAGAAGGGAAAGGTTGTTATCGGGATCAAGAAATCCTTCACATCCTCAACTGAGAAAATTGATTTTGTGTCTATGGTATAATTGCACCTTTGTTTATCAAGTTTAAGCCGTAAACAACATGCAAAAAAGTATAGTGCATTCCCAGATATAGAAATATCATTAGAGTATGATATAAAAAAGTAAATAAATAAAAATAACATCCACAATGGAGAGACATTCCACATGCTTTTCCGTAAAATATAGTGTCCTATCCACTTTATGTGCAATATGTTTTACCAGTCATCACAGAATAAAGTATCTTATAATATCATAAGTTTGGGATGTGGTGAGGATCTTTTGGCAACAGAACACCTAACCGTTACATTTAAGCTACTCTCAGGTAAATATTCAAAAACAACTTCCTTCTTTTACTTGTTTCTCTGTACCATAGGGGAACTGGATGAGGGAAATCCTTAGATCCGGTTGTGCAGAATATACAACAGTATGTGTAATTTAAAGAAGTGTATAGTTGATAACATGATGAATGGAAATGAGTGTACATTCCTAAAATAAATAAATAAATAAATTAAATTAAATAAAAAGGGAGAAATACTATATGTTCCTATATCTGAGTGGCTCATAGTGGAAAAAATGCACAATTTTGTTTTTGTAAAGTACCAAGAGTGGAACGCAACATGTTTTCTGTTTTACTTTTACAGGTTATGGGTCACATTTTCCTGTTGAATGTACTTGGAAAATACCTGAATTACCATATTCATAAGTCAAATGCATCACGAACATACCACTGAGATTATCTCAGAGGGGAATAAAGTCCTGGAAGACATTTCCTGAATACTTTTGATTTTGACGAATACACACAAACACACAATAAAAAAAATATGTGTAACAAGCAAATGTTTGGTATCAATTTGCAGCAACACATCATCTAGACATAGTGGATAAACATATTGGAATGTAAAAAAAAACAAAAAAAAAAAAAACACCAAAAATAAATTGATTGAATAAAGATATTTGAAAACTTGCACAAAACCAAACATGCATAGGGATTTCCCTCATAGGCTGCAAAATGTAGCCTCAGTCTCATGATGTGAACATGGACAATGGTGATTAAATGAAGCTATATACAAGTATTTACAACATAAAACAAGTGTAGCCATTGGTGTTTTTGCATTTATGCTGTAAACATTCTACATACGCCAATAGAAGTAGAACTCAATGAAAAAAAAAGTATTGTCAGAGTATGAGAGGTCCCTTAATAGTGTAAGTATATCAAAGAAGGCAAAAAGGACATGAAAATGAATTACTTGCCTCAAAATCAATACATAAGCTGCATAATAGAGCAATAATGGGGCTTAAAAGTGTCAGTTGCACTCAAATTAAGGATATGGGCAAAAACACCTTATAATACATTATTGTCCATTGCAATTAAATAAAAGCAAGTCATCTGCAGTCCACAAGGACCTTAAATGCTCCACTGTTACCACATTAGATTATACCGCTAATGTTATTTTGTCCATGATCGTTTAATGCATTGGCTAAATCGTCTTTTGTTGTTTTTGAAAAGACTTGCAAATTGCATATATTTATAAGACATTAGAAAGAGATGGAATTACTTTGAGACAAAAAGCAGAAAAACAGGCATATTGTGAGTGTTTGTTGGAACATGAGAGCACATTTCATCGTGAGCTCAAAGACAGATTCTGTCTGATGGAAAAGCCTGCTGCTTGATTAGAAGAGGTTGTGGAAGAGTCAGCCTGAAATTTTATAACTTAAAAGTTAATATGGCTCTGATTTTTAGAAGAGGCCCCTAAAGTGGATTATAGAGTCCATCATATATTTGAGACTCTCTGAACCTCCTCACAGATTCTTTGTCATGGCAGCACAGTATAACTTTCACGATGATGAACTGCACTCAAGGCAAAATCTTCTCAACTCAAGAACAATAAGAATATTCAGTGTGCTCATTTTACTAATTTCAAGAGATTACAAAAACGTCATGCTGTTCTGCTCGTGTGCACACTCACATGCACATATGTTGTGAATGGGCTGTCGGGAGAGTAATTGTATCCCTAGTGGCTTTCCAAAAGACATCACTAAGACTCAAATTAAAGCACTGACCTGGTTAGCTTTCTGTTAGCAGGAGGGGGTGCTGCCCCCCTTCTAGCCTACACCCATCTATCCCACTCACTCTGTAAAGATTAACCTGCTGACTGACTGAACTGTGAGCAGCCACTCAGGGAACACAGAGCAGGGAGTAACTGTAATGCTGTCTGGTCCTGGTTTTCATGTTATTGTTATGGTTACAAATACATTACACCAACCTTACATCATTGCTTTTTGAGCTTTAACTATACACCATATAGAAGAATCTAACGTAGCTCAATCATGGCAAAATGTCTCCTGCAAAAACAGTATGTTGTGCAAAAATCTCAGACTAATGAGTTATGGCCATGTATATTTATATACATGACTTTGTGTCCTTTGGGAAATGAGGCTCTGTAAATCTACAGCTTCAGAGGTTGGACTTTACCATCCATGCATTTTATGTAATCAGATTCCATGTTATTTTATACAGTCTGTTTTATTTAATTCTACATCAGATTTAGTATGGCATTTTAATCTTTCTTTTTCTCTTTTGTTATGTTCATTACGAGATTGTTTCATGTTAATTACTTGGTTTATGTGATTCTTTTATTGCAAAGCATTTTTCTTTTATGAAAGGAGGTGCACAAACTAAGGTTATTATCATTATTATGACAATTTTTGGTATACAACCATCTATAAGCAACCAGAAATAAACATTTAAATGATTGCTGAGTTGAAAAGAGCTATAAGGGTTGTACTTTTGTCAAATAAGCCCAACAAATTGCAGATGCTTTTGCATAGATAATCTATTTCGAATTCTTGAAATTTGTATGGCAAATATACTAAAACAAACAAACAAACAAACAAAAAACATTTGTAAAAATCAAAATGGGGAAAGATAAAAGACCTTATGATGGAGGAAAGTTTTACAGGAGATATGTAAGTGCACGAAATGAATGAGTTGTTTCCTAACCCAACTTTTCACCATTTAAAACACAAACCGGATAAGACTGGGATGCTCTGGTAACGGACAAAGGTAACTACTGTAGCAAAGGTTTAACTGTAGATTTTTAGTGAGTAGCAAAACGGACAAACACAGAGAATAAAGTCATTAAAAAAATGAATCCAATGTATGTCGGGTTATCAACAGAGATGACGTAATGTGTAAATTAATGGGTCCTTCCTTTGGGGGGGGACACTGCTGTTGAATCTCGTCTGATCATCGCCCTGTCCAACAGTCAGGTGAGCTCCCGTCCCCCGCTCCGCTGTGGCAGATGGTACAGTCCACATGCAGTTGGAGTTGTTGCTGAGGAGGTTCCTCTGTTCAGTGCATACCGTTAAATTGGTGTGCAGCTTGTCACCAGTCCCGGAGCCGGAGAATTCACCGCTTTACAAAATGCTACCGTTTTCACGCCTGAGTAACCGCAGACAGCAGCGTCGGATAGTATTATTTCACCTTTTGTGCAGTATTACAGGTGAGTCCAGAAATTTCATTGTAGTTTAATGTGTTCCTCTAACGGTACACTTAAGTTTTGTGAAAGAGCAGGACGTCTCGCATCATGTAGAAGAAATAAAACCAGTGAGTGAGTGGGAATATCTGTTTACTGCCATGCTGTTAAAGTTGAAATTTGAAGTTGTAAGTTTAGGGAGTGTTGTTTGAAGACCACAGGAAACTTACAAGTTCACTTTAATGTAGCTAGCCATCACCGCGGATGGCTGTTGACCTGGAGCTGCCATAGAAACCGTCGTTGAGCAGAGCCACTCAACGGTGTTCCCGTTAGCTATGTACTGTAACTATGTACATTATACTATTAGAACCCAACCGACACTGTGGGAGTATTAGCAGCCATATTAGCCTCAGAAATGGACACTTGTTAAATAACACGGTTTTAAGTCATGTATAAGTTGTGAGAGGGGACGGTGTTAAACGTGAGCCCCTCACAGGTCGGACCAGTCTATGGGTCGGACTGAGGGTCAGCAACAATGTGGCCGCAGTGAAGCTCTGCTCATTATGGAGGAATCAAACAGGGGTGGACGATTTACTAACTCCACCGACAAACACGCCAACTTCATTCCCACTTAGTTTGTAAATGAAACACCAAAAAACTGAGGCAGACTCAGAGGTATGAGAGTTAAGTGTTAGTCAGCACGAAGGCGCCGGTTGTACTTACTGCAACTAATTACACTCATAAGCACCATCATTTCCTTTTCTAAGTTATTTATAGTTAAAAATCTGGATAGCAAGGTATTTTTCATATGAAACAAACTGCAATGCTGAAGCTAATACTGCGCCTTATATCTGATATTTTCTTTAAATCCACTGTCTTTCAAGTAACATTCATTCAGTTACACATTCATTTTCATAAGAGATCAGATGAAATAAATGAATGGCTGGTTTTCATTTGGTGTACGTGGTCTATGTGTTCCACATTTTCCTGAAGTCGGATTTAATCACACTGATAGGGGTTTGGGAGTCCTGGAACAACATGTTGTGTTTTTCATTTTTCAAAAGTATTGTTTAACTCTGGACCATTATTATCTGGTTATCAAAGTTCAGAAAAGCCTGAAGAGGAGGTGTGACTTTAACCACTAGATCTGGAGAACTCTAGTTTTAATGCTGTCCACATTGATTTATTTTAATTCATTTTAGGTGTTGCCTAAAATAGCTTGGGTGCTGCACCATTGCCTTAGAATGGAAGGGAAAACCCTGGATGATAGAGTGAAAGCACATGCTGTATGCTTGCATGGAGGGTTTGGACACCATTCAATAAAACTGAGTTAGCTTTACTTTTACCAAGTTTCACAAAGTTACTGCATATTTCATGTCTGAGATATAACATTACAGTGAGGTATCTGTATTTATGGTCACTCAGGGTAACTGTAGACAAAGGCAGGCATGTAACCATTTTTTAGCCAGATAGTGAGTGCAAGTTTTAGAAATTAAGTGGCTCTGTAACATAAGTAAGCAAGTCAGCTTCACTTTTTTCATTTTAGAGCAAGAGAGCACTTTTGATTTAAAGTTGCTTTATTCATTACTTCGTGAGTTGGAAAGATCGCGCAGTATGTGTATTACTTTTTTGGAGCAGATCTCTTTAATTTCAGACACCTCACTGCTGGAATCCTTGCTGAAAACACCATGCATAGGTCTGAACTTGGAGAACACATAGGAACACTTTTGTTAAAGACTTGTCTTGTAAAGACATGGACGTCATAGTCCACTTTAAACAAACTACTTCCTGTCAAATATTTCAGCTTGAAGAGTGGAGACAGGTGCCTATTTGTCAAGCTTCACCTTAAGTCTGATGTACATCTTAGTGAAGGTTTTGACCTTGTGCTTTTGTTGAATGCAAACTAGATGCATGTCCAGGCCTTAAAGGGAACAAACGCTGATTTCTGTACATTTAAGATTTCATTAGGTTACAGTAATTACATTCCTAGCCAATTTAGGGGAAAACACACCACAAACTAATTGTTTCACAGTCAGGCCACTTGTCCAGTGTTGTAAAGATTAATGTACACACAGTGACCTGCTTGTAAAGCTAACATGAAAAATAATTAGTCTCCTGTCATGTTTCACAAGGTGATAACATAGCAAATGTGCATTTTAATACACTTAGTTAGTGGTGAAAACAATTAGCCAGTGTCTATAAGTAATTTCTTTTTTTTAAGCAGGTAAAGCTTTGTTGAAATTAAAACCTATTTCCTAATAGAGACTAGGTCAATATGGTAATATTAATGTAGACTAAACCCAAGCAGACCTGCTGAGCTGAGTTCATATAATGGGTATCAATAACAGTTTTAGGACCTAATAAACATTTTTAATACATCCGATTAAAACATTAGAGATTAGATTTTCTATTTCAAATCTTAAACCTGTCTACTATAGTATAGGTCACTGTATGGAACTGTATGATTGTCATACATATTGAGGTTTAATTGGTTTGATGCAGGTTTGACATCTCTGACTGATGCGCTCCTGTAAACCGGTGTTTAATTGAGGAACCACTGTTGAACACCTTCATAGTGGCAGACAATTTGTAAGACGGGCTGTATGTATCATCGAAAGGCAAAAAGTTGATCTGAAGGTCAGATTAGATCAGAATGTCAAATGGCCATTTATCCTGATCATGTCCTGCTCTGCACAGCTGGCTCTGCCTCTTCAGCCCTGACACCACCACCATTTATGTTCTGATTTCCACTTTTAACAAGACACGCTGCCCTGTGGCAAGACACACATATTAATACACTTGCTGCCACATGAGCAGTGCATGTGAAGGTAATATTGACTAAAGTGAGAACAAGCAGCAGAGTCCTCAGGGAGCTGTGTGTCCTTGATGCCAGGATATCTATAATCTGTTTTCTCCTGTGTGTGTGAATGTGACACATTGTGTGTATTTGCAAACCAAACTCAAAGTGTCTACTGTGACTGCTGTACTGAGAACGTAAGGATTACTAAAGCAATTGGTTTTAGAGAAAATGAAAGAACACTTGCCTATTGCAATGTCAAGATAGGCTCTATACTGTAAGATCAGATAGAGTTTGCCCTTATTCTCATCATTATTTTATTCTGAGTTGAAGAAAATGAGGGCACGCTTATGTAAGGTTGTCGTCATGTCACCAATAAAAATTTTATACAGTCACTATACCTCCCCTATTACATATTCAGGGGAGGAAAAAATACAGCTTCCTTTACTCACTATGCTGTTATTTTTGCCGTCTAGCACTATCTTTGTCTCTAATGAGCTAAGGAAGTTGTAGGGTCACTTTGTTAGGCGAGAGAGACTGGCAAACAAACTTCCAAACATGCTGTGTATACAGTCAGAAATATTTGATGATGCTGTCTAGTAAGCATGTTCTTTTCTTTTTAAAAGTAACCTAACCTGATGGTTTTGCTGTTCTGTATAATGGGTTGCTGGTGAAGCTGTTTGGTTTCATCAGGGTACAGATCTTCATAATTTGTTATTAATCTCAGCGTGAGCTGTAATCCTGATCATCTGTGATACTTTGCGGATATGTGATTTATAACTTAAGTGACTCCATGTGACTCATTATCTGATGGTTAGAAAACAAGAGTTTGGAATGAAGTATTGCAATTATAAATAGCTAAGGCTTTTTCATTTTTTGTATTCTGTAAGACTTTTTGTTTTAGGTTTTTGTGCCTTAATTAGAACATAGACAGTGGAAAGGAGGCATAAATCAAGAGTAGATAGATGACTTACACATATCATCACTTGGCAGTTCAGAAGAGATCTTGACAGTTCAATGTGAGTGTCTACTATGCCACCATGGACAGTGACATATATACTGAAATACATCACAACAGGGGTAAGGACCAATGATTTTGTGCACTTAAATTGAAAGCAGATTACAATTTTTTTGAATGGGTAAAATGAACAGAAGGAATGAGCATCTGACTGTAATATTAAAATAGACTTTGGCATTTAGCTGTAGCCTCTCTGTTTTTCTGGAGTTAGAAGTGACTATACTTGGACAAGAGGGTGGAGTTAGCATGGCACTTGCTAAATTAGCATCAGGTAACCACTAACTTGAAGACTGCACCACCAACTAGGTAACATTATCAAATGTGACATTAGAGCTGCAGAATATATCATTTGAGCATTGTCATCACAATGTACTTGTGCGCAATAGTCACATCGCAGATTCTGCAGTGGGGTCAAAACAGTAATGTCCTGTCACAGAGCGAAATTTAATTGATTACCATTCCAACATTTATTTCATTATAAAGTAGCGCCTTGTTTTGGATAAGCCCTTATGGACCAACTAAAGCAAAAATGAATTTAAAAGTAAAAATAGGACCAATGGCCCTGTAGCTTACCAGCCAAATTAAATCTTTGGGAAATGTATCCAGATGCCATTTATTATCACTCAGTTATGTGTTTATCATATTACAGAAATAGCCCATGTTTTGGTCATATTCCAATCAGATCTGTAAAAAATTAAAATTCCAACTTGATATCATTGAAACTTCTGATTTATTGTATCAATCCACTTCCTGTCTGTTATAATGGGAAAATTTTTCAAAGTCACTCCAAATCCAGAATCAGATCTGGATCAAAATAATTGCAATACCTTGTGCTGACATCATCATAAAGAAGCTGTATACCAAGTTTGAAGTCAATCAGAAGTGTAGTTTGGGAGAAAAAGACGATTGAAATGTTTTCCCCATAAGAGGCCATGCTAAATTTTCCGTAAGTTCCTGGATCCAGAAGAAGATCCTGATCAGCATGTGGCCATTATGTTTTGGTCATCTCCCCATCAGGGCTGGACTGTAGAAATTTCAACTTGATATCATTTATATTTACTGAGTTATTGCATCGATCCGCTTCCTATCGCTTATAATGGGGAAATTTTTCAAAGTTGCACCAAATCCAGAATCAGATCCGGATCCAAATAATTTCACTAACTTTTGTTGACATCATCATAAAGAAGCTGTATACCAAGTTTGAAGTCAATCGGAATTGTAGTTTTGGAGAAGAAGACGATTGAAATTTTTGTAACGGACAACAGACGACGACAGACGACGACAGACGACGACAGACGATGACAGACGACACATGACGACAATAGCTTACAGCCTGTCGGCCGGTAAGCTAAAAACTAGAAAAGCACTCGGAGAGTGCAGACCTCTGCCAAGGCAGATCAGTGCCCCACCCCCCGATCACCACCAAAATTTAATCATTTGTTCCTTGTGCCAGTATCAGCATTTCCTGAAATTTTCATCCAAATCCGTCCATAACTTTTTGAGTTATCTTGCACACGGACAGACAGACAGACAGACAGACAAACCAACGCTGGCAAAAACATAACCTCCTTGGCAGAGGTAATGAGCAACTAACGAGAAAATCACTGAAAATGAAGACTTGGTGACAAAAAGAAAAGCAACGTCAGTTATCTAGAATTATTTCGGCTGTAAGAAGGATGATACTGAAACACGTGTTCTGTGTCAACAGTGCCTTCCACCTGGTGCCACAACGAGAGGAAACACAACTAATTTGTTTGACCATTTACATCGGCACCACACAGCTATTTTATCCTCCTGAGTATTGTTCATGTTGCAATATATATCGCAGGGTTAAAAAAAATCACAATGTCAGTTTTTTCCAATATCGTACAGCCCTTAAAGTAATTTCATGCTGCTTGTTAAATGTAAAGTCATGTAGAGAGTCAAAGTCCCACCTCTTCCATTGTTCCCCATAGGACCTAACTTCAGGTGATGACACAAATAATTTGATCCTGTTTTGAATTGTGCCACCATCGACACATGATACGGTTATCATCGCACATTTCACATCAGTCTTAGAGAGCAAGGTGAAAACGTATTAAGAGCTGAAAATCATTACAGTCTGGTCATGTTGAAGTTGCAGATGAATCTTCAACAGCTCTAAACATATCATGGTGAGAGGCAGTTACAACACCGCCATGACATTTGGGAGTGTAGTCTTTGTGTATTTTCACAGTCTGATGCTTCAATGGTTGTACAGCAAATTGCAACTTTCTTGATTTGTGAAATTATCTTTTAAACTGACAAATATCATCTGGTTAAATGGTGGCATAATTTAAACAAATGACGTGTCTTTTACCATTGACTGTTATTGTTATTTTATTTTTTATTTTTTTCCCCAAAATAAGGTCACCTAGGGCACAATCAGAAGGGGCGTGGCTTCAGCTTTGGGCATGACAGACATCAATTCCACTTCATGTAAAGTCACACTAACTGACTGACTGTATAATACAAGTTAAATTTAAGTTATCATTAGGTAATGTGTCTAAGATTTGCTAACCGCTCATGATTTGAAAATAGGCAGTAATTGTAAACTTCATGAAACATTTGCTGAACAAAATCCTATGATAGTCCTGTTGGTGCGGTTTCTTAATTACAACTACAGTAGAGTTGATTGAGGGGAGAAAAAAAAAAAAAATTGCACAACAAACAGAAGCTCAGAAAATCCACCTAAGTGGGCGAATAAGCCGTCTATCACACCTGTCAATCAGATCCCACAGGCAGATGTCACAGTCTTCAATTAGCCCAAATATCTTACTAACAGAGCAATAATCTATAAAACAACTAACAAATGACGCAAATGAGAGCCGAATGACTCCTACAAGAAATATTTAAAACTGTTAACTATTTTTAGTCGCTGCTTCTTGAATGGGAGTCAGTTGGAGCCAGGATTTTTTAGAGCCAGTGGCTGTCAGTGGAACACACTAACACACTGACTGCAGTTTCGAGCTGTGGTTGTTTCTCCTTGTTCAGAGGTAGTGCTGCCTAGACTTGGGTCTTAGTGTGAATCAGACCTGCAGTTGTTGCAAATGTTTTCTTAAAGGTTTTATACCAACAATTTCACAAATGCCATCATTGTCATTGCAGATTCTTGAATCTATTTGATCTCAGATTTGACAAATGAAGGATGCTGTATTTGATTGAGTTGTCTCACCAAATAGGATTTTTAAATCCTTATTTTTCTGTCATCTGGTAGTATTAGGCCTATTAATTAACCTGTTATCCTATCCTACCCCAATCCTTTGGGTTTATTACATAAAATTAAACATCGTAAGAACAAAGGGTTATGAGCATTTGTTTCTCCAGTACTAATATGTACTTGAGGACGTAGCCTTTAGAGGGAGGTTGACCAGAGACAGCGCTGTTGTTGGCAAAACAACAATAGAATATTTGGTGTCAGTTGCCAAGCAGCGCAGCAGGTTTTGATTTATGATAATGTCTTCCCGCTGGCAGCTTGTTGCAATTAGTGATCTGGTTAAGACTTTGGCAGGCCAGCAGTGTTATATTCTTTGATAAACGTGTAATGTGACTCTTTTGTTTTTTTTGTTTGCTGGGATCCTTGTGATACATTTTCCCTCATTTGTGTTGTAGACGTGACTTTGCTCTCGCCTTCTCTCACTCCAGGCTTCTTTTTCCTTCTCTCAGATATGATGTCATCGGCACATTAGCGCATCTTTTCTCTTTTTTTTTTTTTTCCCTATCATTTCAGTCCACTTTCTTTTCTGTCACAACACTGTGAGTGCTTTACCTCTGAGATGTGCCACATTTCTAAGTTATGCATGTGTTGTATTTGGACAACAAACAAACAAACGAACAGAAAGTCACTTTTTATTCACGATTACAGCTCAAGAAGAGGGAAACTATAAAGATGAAATACTGACTCAGTCACGCAGTCAGCTGTGTATTATCTGGTGAAAAGCCTGACACCTGCTGTGGTGCTAAGATACTTAGGTTCCCATCTGATCACCACAGATGTCAGATGATACTGAACTTGAACTGATGCAAACTTGTTGAACACTTGACATCATAGATACTGAAAAATGCTCTTAATCACAAACTGTATCACTTTATATCACAAAGTATCAGACTGATCACTTGTCCACAGAGAAACATTAGATCTTGCATAATATTTGTGCCACACAAAAAGTATAAAGCACCATCATTCATTATAACAGTAGAGACATTTCTGCCTGACAAGATCTTCTATATTTGTATGTATATATCTGATTATACCTCAGTATGTGAAATTGTCGAGATTGGGATTGACTGAAATCTCCCTCGCTCTCCTTTAAGCTGTTGTGTACAACAGCTTAACGTGTTTATCACTTCAGTGTAGAGTAGTGTTTGGCCTCCATTAATCTGTAATGCAGGACAGGTTGCTTTTAGATTATTCCTTGACTAGTTAGAAATTTTCGCAAAATTAGAGTGCCTTATTTTAACACAAAAAGAGCCAAACAGCCACCAGCAACCAACACCTTCTACTGACCTAAACTGTTTAATACCTGCTGATCCATTAATCCTATCAATCCATGTTAATAATTGGTGTAAAATACAGTTATTCATCTTTTCATGGTCATCAGATATGACCCATTTGGACGTTCAGAGGCTCCGTAGTGAACGTACAAACACCATCATCTTCTACAACATTGATTCACCAGTAAAACCCATGGAGTTGGATCAATGACAGTGGATGGAAACACTGGGGTTATGTTCAGTTACTGAGAGATTAGACTGAAAAAGACACTTTTTCTTCAGTTTTCTCTGGTTCTGATATAATAACCCTCAACTTTAATCTGAGCTTTTATGAACATCTTCATGATCAGTAAATTAGATATAGGAAAATACATGATGTTCACAAAAAAACACAAAATGGTTATAAGTAATTGTAATAAATCACTTAAGAAAAGTTAAATATAGAGGAAAAAAATATTTTGGAAATTCCACAAAAGTAACACCGGATCTTTATGGGTCTACCCAGCTCTTCCTTTAGGCTAATGTAGAAGTCTAACCATTGGCACCAGCTCACAAAAGGAGAAAAATGTAGATCATGATTTGTGCTTTAATAACATTGTGGAACACATGAAAGCCTGCAAAGGAACCTGCTAGAAATATTATAAATAGGAGACTGATTCTTACCAAATGTAATTATCCTGTGCTTGACTGATTAATTATCATAAGAGCTATGCCCTGCCTACGTATCTTTCACCATCTACATTAATAAAGCCAAATCAACTGTACGTATTCTACAATGGTGTTACACCCGTTCAAGCTATTTATTATCACTGCTATTTTATTGTATGTAGTTATGTTGTTTTCTGTGTCAGATGTCTTGATAATTATGTGATCCATCCATAGTCACACACCTGTTTTCCATGTGCTATTGGTCTCTTCCAAAATTTAGCACTTGTAGCCTACTCATAGAACCAGAAGTACATCCAGTATGGTCACACATAGGTCACACTCTACTTGTTCTAGTCCAACGGCCAATTTATGGACAAAGCCTTTGTCAAATAAATGTACGTTTCAGTTAAACAATGTTTTTGTGTTTTCTTTGGCAGGTGTATGGAGTAGTCAGGTAGTCGTGCCTCAGCGGGTGAGTGCTGTACTGGGGAAGAATGTGACACTAGAGTGCAAGGTGGAGGTGGGCACAAACCTCACTCTTACTCAGAGTTCGTGGGAGCGTCGTCTGCCTTCAGGCTCTGTCACAGTAGCCGTCTACAACCCCAGGTTTGGCATCTCAATCCCTCCAGAGTTTGGCCATCGCTTGTATTTTCGCTCACCCTCCTCCCATGATGCAACCATCATACTTGAAAACGTGGGCTTTGCTGATGTCGGGGTCTATACCTGTAAGGTTGCTACATTTCCTCTGGGAAACACTCAGGCATCCACTACTGTCAGTGTACTCGGTAAGTATTAATAGATCATATGCCTACAACTGTGGGTGCAGTTTTACATGCAACATGTCAAGCTTATTTTATTGTTACTTTACACAAGGATTTGGGTTAAACATAATTAAATTGTTTATTTAACACCTTTTAATTACCAGATTTTACGTGGTATGTTGCATATTGAGAGACTGGAGAATAGTATTCAATTAATTTTACAATACCAAAGAGAAAAGTTTGTGAGTAGTTACCATTGCTGGCATGTTGCTTTTAAGTATGAAGTCAAGGTGGCAGCTAGACATACTGATAGGCTACATTGGAATGGTATAAAGATGCAGGAAAGGAAAACTGGCATTTCTTGTATGAATTGTAATTTCTAAATTGTTTGTTCTCCTTTGTTCATTTCCAAAATAAAGTGGAGCCCAAGATCTACGTGTCCGCAGGTTCAACTCCCCTGATTGATGGAGGGAATGAAACTGTGGTGGCCACATGCATTGCCGAGCGGGCCCGTCCTCCTGCGGAGGTGTCCTGGGAGTCCAACCTTTTTGGCCAGTCAGAAGTTCAGCTATTCGATGAAGCCAATGGCACCACCAGTACTCAAGTGCGTTACCTCTGGCAGCCGACGCGCCATGTCCAGGGACACACGCTTACCTGTGTCGTCCGTCACCCAGCTCTGCAGAATGACTTCAGGATCCCCTACCAGCTCAATGTGCAGTGTGGGTGTTTTGTCATTGTTGAAGTTTGTTTAGTCTATTACTATTTTATATTTCTTAGTACATGCTGTGCCCCTAAAGTGTTATGGGTGAGTCACATTCCATGTTTGCATTTAACTTGAGTCTGTCAAAGTCTGACCCCCCCCCCCCCCAAAAAAAAAAAAACAGGCAGTAAATGGGCAGTATTATGTAACTATTTACATGGATGCTAGGTAAAATAATCCAATGAATTGACTTTCTACATTCCTTTGAACAACTTGTTTTAGGCCTTTTGACCATTATAGTATTTTGCATTCCTCATATCCTGTTAGGTCAAAAGATTTTATCAACCTTAGACCAGTTTTTAGCCCTCAGCTGAGGGGTATTGCAATCGTTTTGTCGTCTGTCTGTCCATCTGTCTGTCTGTCCATTCACCGACATAATCGCATTATCTGAAGAATGCATTGAGATATCTGCACCAAATTTGTACTGTGGATGCATCTTGGCATGGAGCAGAAGCCTACTGAAAATTGGTGACCATGACCTACTTTTTCAAGGTCAAATGGCCTTGTGCCTTGTGCAGTTATAATATCTGAGTACTTTCACATATGAATATGTATGTAATAAGTTTTACTCAAAGGCAGTCTTATCTAAATTATAGGGCAGTAACTTTCAACAGAATCTTACACTATATTTAGCTGAGGAGGATTAAAACTGCGCAGCACATTATGTTTTATTTTTGTTACTACATTGTTTCTGTCCCTCCCAGAAACCTCTTGCCACTTCATTGCACTCTAACATATAGCAAATATGCACAGAGAGAACATATTAAGTTTTAAATGGCTAATATTTTCCTATTAAACAGATGATCATATATTCACACCACTCTAATAAACAATAATAATAAAAAGTCTCAAACTCTAATGACTGAGTTGGGTACGTGAGCCATTTTATTCTTATTGCGTTATTATTTAAATTATTAGTGGGATATTAAGATAAAGTCAGCGACAGTTAAGTGAAGCAAACGCTGTTGAGGAATGGTCTGGAAGTTTGGAACTCCTCAACACAGTATGTTTTCCATCCATTCCACGATTGGTCCTTTTTGCACATATATTTATGTGACTGTAGAGCATAAAAGTAGGCTCATGTCTCTAGGCTATTACCAGCCGCAGACTCCAGATTTGCACATAGACTAGGCAAACAATCCACTTCCATGTGTTTGCTAATGGGCAACAGTTACAACAGGATTATCAGTAGTGCATCATAGCAGAAATATTATTTTAAACTACCACAAGAGGTTATGACATTATGACGGTGTATTGTGGTAACATGGCACTATTTTGTGGTGTCTTATATTAGATTTCTGTAGTATTATAGTGATCTTTATAACTTATTTTTCTTCTCTCTGTAGTTGCTCCTGATATATCAGTTGTTGGGTATGATGGAGACTGGTACATTGGACGAGAAAATGTTCAAATGACTTGTAAAGCCAATGCAAATCCACCAGCTCATCACTTCAGATGGATCAGGTATGTATCAATGTCTGACAGACCTTCTCTTTTTTTCTGTGATGGAACAAATGGCATGACTAGCAAACATTCAAAATATCCTTTTGTAAGTTAAAAACTCTATACAATCACCATCAGCTAAATATAACCATGAACTAAAAATTACCTTTAAATATCTAAGGATATCAACTTACCTGCTGCACAAGTAACAAATAGTACATGCATGATTTAATTATGGAGAAGTCTGCATCTCCCACTTTGTGTTGTGGGAAAAAAAGAATGAAATACATTTATATCGGTAAAGATTTGTTGGGCAATCAATTTCATAAGTA